>NC_080716.1:524640-644011 GCF_019097595.1 Hemibagrus wyckioides
ATACAACTTACTGTACATAATTGAGATACATACCACTGATTCCCACTCTAGATTTACAGGTCATTTCATCATTTCATCAGTTTATTAATTATTACAATGATATTTCATCAGTTAAAATAATTTCATTAATTATAACCATTTTTGCATTACTCTAGTAATTTTACTTGAATTCTCAGAGTCAATATTTGATTTACAAAGAAATACTTCACTGACATATTTCTTTATATTTTTGTCATACCAGAGTAGTTTTGCAGATAAAGTGAATAACAGATGCAAACATTGTCAGGAAAGAAACAAGAGACTGTTACTCCTGAAGTGTTCACCCATGAGACAAGCAGCAATTACATTTTGCTTTACTGGTACAAACAATATCCTAACAGCGCACCACAGTTTTTACTCAATAAAGAGTGCAAGGTCAAGAGCAGGTGATGATAAGCTTGCTCCTGATGTTTCATCGATTAGAGGCAAAAACAAGCAGAGACTCTACTGAACTTACTATCAAGGAGGTCTAAAAACAGCTGAGATTCTGCACTCTCTTACTGTGCATCTGAATGCTTTACAAGGCTATACAAAAACATCAACATTGTATATATGGAGAGTTTCTTAAACCACAGAAGATGAAAGACTCACTGAACCAATTTATCAGTTAACCACTGAGTCTGCAAACAACATTTGTGAATACATTGTTGTAGCTGGAGCAAATAGCAAAGAAGAACAATGAAGGATTAACACAACTATACTTTATTTGACAAATCTACACATGTTTTAGTTGTTACTGTTGCATCCAGTGTGTAATTAAATTAATAAACACACCCACAACACACTGTAATATTTTTTTATTTGTTCATTAATTTATTAACTCTTTCATTAGTACATGTGTTTATTATACACATGCTTAGAGTATGTTCTTACAAACAGATGTGACTTTGATCAATACCAGAGTACAAAAATGTTTGTTTCATGACCAAAGATGGACTGCACACAACTTGATACATCATGTCTATAATCTGCTAGCATAGTTATGCTTGTGATCAAAGGGTTGATGAGCTAGCACTTTTCTTATTAGAATTAGTGATTTAAGCTTTCAAACATATACAACTCTGGAAAAATAAAGAAGAGACCACTGCAAAATAATCAGTTTCTTATGTTTTTTTCTTACAGGTTCATGTATTGATGAGATGAACAGTTTTGTTTCATTTTTTTGTGAACTGCTGACATTAATATTTCTCCTAAATTCAAAGATTTAATTATTGTTATTTAGAGTGTATATTTAAAGGAAATGACAAACATTTACCCTAGAGCCTATATGCTGGAGTCTCTGTGTTTCTTACATATCCCTATCAATTGATTATATATATGCAATTGATTTGATTTTCCTCATGTTTTATTTCTGTATTTCTATAAACACCACACAAAAAAAGGTAAGAAGCTTATAATTATTGAATATATATTCTGTGCATTTCAAGTAAATGACTCCAACTATACAGCTTACTGTACATAGTGAGATACATACAACTTTGACACTGTAGTACCCAGGTAATTCATTTTCAACACTTAATACACTGTACTTAATTTAAAATTTACATTGTCAATGGTCAGTATTTGATTTTTTGAAAAAATACTTCTAGATTTATTTCTTAATGTTCTTTACAACAGAGTAGTTTTGCAGATAAAACTGGGCCAACAAATGAAAGATGCCATTGTTGGGAAGGAAACAGAACACTGTTAAATGTTCATATAGAGACAAGCAGTGACCACATTGATCGACTTAATTATGGTACCAAACAATATCCTAACAAGCGCACCACAGTTTTTACTGTATAAAGGTGCAAGGATCATACAGTTCTGGGAGAACTCCTGATGATCATTGAATAGAGACAGAAATGAAGAAAGCAGAGACTCTACTGAACTTACTACCAGAGGTCTAAAGCTCTCAGATTCTGCACTCTATCATTGTGCTCTAAGAGTAGTAGCACAGTGACACAGAGGGAGTTAAAGAAGGCTTTACAAAAACTTATAAAACAGTATAAATGAAGATTCTAAAACCATATCAAAGCTCCTCCCTTTATAAACCTGTTTATCAGTTAACCACAGACACAAACAATGTTTGTGGTAATTCTAATAGTATAAATGAACAAATAAAAAAAGGAAGCAAACAAGCAAACTATTAATTATAAATAAAATGTGTTTAAAAATGACACAATACCACAATAAAGTCACAAATCTACATTGTAATGATCAAAAAGTTTTTATAGACACTAACAGATCCATTGTGTTAATAGTGCATAGGACATAAAAAATTAAGTTCATTGACCTTTTCTTTTGTCAATGATTCACTGTAAATAAGATTAATTAATTAATTAATGTATTTATTCCACTGTATGTCTGTTATGCATGTATGTAAAGATCCATATTACTTTGTTGGATGTGAGTTAGAGCAATGGTCTTTACAAACCCCTCAGAACAGAGTAAGATTGTAGAACAGTGAGTTTGATTGTACAGATACACTTGTACAGACTAAACAGAAAATGAAAAGGATAAATAAAGAAACTCCAATAATGAGTAGGAAGTTCAGTAGAAGGTTTTTTGTCACATTAACTGCATGTACATTTGATTAATAAAGCTCAATGTCTTTTATTGTATATATACTAAAACATGACTGTGAGTTTACTGAATGTCTCTGATGTTTGAGTTAACTCTGTTTCTTCTAGAACTGTGAAATTCAGGATTTACTGAACAGAATTTTATCTGCCAGTATTTGTTAGGTTGTAGCTACAGGACTCTAAACACCTGTTTATAATGTTTAGAAGGAGTAAAGAGGGTTTGTATGTGATTATATAATATGTTGTAGTTTAAATAATGTCATGAACACTGTTACTTTCCACGTATGATGTGTATATTGTGTTTATTTTTGCTCTCCTTTCCTTTTGTGCTATTCTTTCTCTGCCTCTAGGTTGGGATTATTGGCTGACTCGGCAGTCAATCATAATTAATGCCAATCAGTCAATCATAAATGTGAACTGGTAACTGTATCCATTCAAAGGTGAAACTATGGTTTTGTTCAACATATGTTGATTTATGTTCATCAAGAAAACTATTGTCATTATGTGCAACAGAATTAGTAGAAAAACTTCCAAAATTAATAAATTATATATAGACACCTATAATCTTCAATTAAACATATAATCAATTCTATTTCCCCTTTTCTCCTGGTGTGAACTACACAGTAGAGTTGAGTTTAAAGTGAGATTTTGTTCAAATATGCTTCTAGTGTTCTATAACATTATTCTAATTATTTAAATTATTCTCCAAATGATATAAAAAGCATCCAAACTGTCAGTGTCAGTTGATAATATTCACCCACTTTTTCTTTGTGTTTAGAAAATGTTTTTAATAAAGACTGGTTGTGTTGTGCAGTAATTACAATTAATAAAACCCTGGTGTCCCTCTGTCCCTTGGTGACACATATTCTGATCAACAGTGTCAGCTGCAGGAAGGTGGAGCACCACAGGCTATGACAGACACTCCTTCAGCTTTATCTTTCAGCAACTTACCATCTCTATCATGCTGCTCTTTAATATTTTTCTGTTAATGCTTCTTCTAGGTATATTCATCTTAATATTAGTTCAAATATGTTTTAATATTTCATTCATTTAAAAACAAAATCTCTTATTCCAGGAGCACATCAATGCAAATGTCTGAGCAGCCTGTATTGATTTAGGTTAGAACCTTAATATGGATTAAGGGAAAGCAACAACAACAAAATATATCTGGTAGAACCTTTTTTCAGCTACTGAGCTGTAACAGTGAGGAAACCCACAGAAATGTCCAGACTAGACATGATGAATCATGTTCAAATACTCAGCTCTGTGTTTGGATTATTTGTTCATTTCATTTCATTGTCTGTACCGCTTATCGATCTAGCATCAGGTCACAGGGAGCCTGTGCCTATCTCAAGCGTCATCGGGCATCAAGGCAGGATACACCCTGGGACGGAGTTCCAACCCACAGCGCACACATACACTTATTCACACACTATGGGCAATTTAGAGACTCCAATCAGCCTAGAAGCAGGTAGGAGGAAACCCACCAAGCACAGGGAGAACATGCAAACTCCACACACAGTGAGTGGGAGGCGAGACTCGAACCCAGGAGGTGTGAGGCGAGACATGCTAACCACTAAGCCACCATGCCACCTTGTTTGGATTGTGTTCTGTGTAAATAATACCTTACTTTGGATAAGTAAATAGACTTGTATTAAATGTGTAGTTGCTGAGAAAATCCATCATATATTACTGTGGCTATCATATCACAGGAGTGGATAAAGTACTAAGAATCAAGTCCATGGACACTAACACACATCATGAATCCTTGCACATTGTTACTTTTGTGTAAGCATTTTTTATGTTGGCTACTGGAACCAGGGCTAGCCACTCTGTTATTATGCTACAGACACAATATGTATGCAATTCAAACAGAGGTTTTTATTCTAGTAAACTGCTAAATAATATCACTAAATACAGCAAAAATCAGTCTCATTAGATTTAAACATGCTATAAAATGTATTATGAACATTCATGGTTTGTTTCCAGTCAATTAATTTAAACAATGGATTTAGTGCATATGATACCAGGAACTGACATGACTATGACTAAGTAAAAGTGGGTGGAGCTAGATGTGGTAAGATACAGTTTAGAAGGTTTCCACAAAGATCCTGCCATTTATACCTACTACAAGAGAGACACAACAGTATGTTGTGTTGTTAGTAAGTAATTTATATCATACACAAACTTTAGATAAATGCTGGAGATTTGAACTGATACCTAAAATGGCGATTCAGTACAAAAATTACACAATGAAAGTAGAAATGTTTATGTTTGTTGCAATGTTTTATAGCAGGTGCTGTTGACAGCAGCATTACACCAGACCAAACCATCATATCTTCCAAGTGAAGGCAGCAACATCACACTGACCTGCACATATGATAAATCATCTACCTTTACTGGTATCGACAAAACCTCAATCAAGACCCAGGTTTCTGCTGATGATTTATGAATACACAGATAGTGACACTAGAGTTGTACATAAAGCTTGACCCACGACTTTACTTCGAAAAGGAGAAGAAAGTAGATCTGGAGATCTTTCCTGCTGCAGTACCACACTCTGCACTGTCCTACTGCCCCATGGAGCCCACAGTGACACAAAACCCAAACAGACTGTACAAAAGTCAAGCTTGATTTTTTTCTCAGCAGGGGAGCTATTTCCCTCAAATACAGTTTCTTTCTTAATTCTCAGAATTTTATGTTTATTTGATTTGAATATCAACAATGATCCTCATATGATGGTAATGCTTATTGGTTGAATAATCAGAGAACAAATCCTTAATGTTTAATCAAAAGAATTATTTCTGCTAAGATTCATGCTGTTATTCCCCTGATGTAATAATAAGAAAGTAACAAAAATTCAATAACAATAATTATTAAACTTAATTGCTGTAGGTATTGGGAATATATCTGTTACCATCTGAGACCCTGCATCTATAGAATCTGTAAAAGAAAGTCTGTTGGAAACTTCTAAGTGAGATTTTGGAATATTTAGGGCGAGGAAATTTCATGACTGGATTTGTTGCACAGGTGGCATCCTATCACAGTTCCACACTGGAATTCACTGAGCTCCTGAGAGCGACCCATTCTTTCACAAATGTTTGTAAAAACAGTCTGCATGCCTAGGTGCTTGATTTTATACACCTGTGGCCATGGAAGTGATTGGAACACTTGAATCTGATTATTTGGATGGGTGAGCAAATACTTTTTGGCAATATAGTGTATGTTTGAGGTGAAGTCAGATTCAGTGGGTTGATTAGCAACAGTGGAATAGTTCTGTCTAGAGGCGTGTAAAGTTCAGCACATACAGCACTATTATACAGAATCCTCACAGAGCTGTGTTCAGAAATGGATCAACTATACAACTTACTGTACATAGTGAAATACATACCACTGATCCTCACTATACTTACAGATCATTCCTTTTCATCAGTTCATCAGTTAATTACTACAATGATATTTGATCAGTTAATAAATTGCATTAATTAATAATCATGTTTGTATTCATCTAATGATTTCTTAAGTGAACATCTGGTTAACAAAAATACTTCACTAATATATATCTTTATATTCTTTTTACACCAGTTAATTTTGCAGATAAAATTGGACCAATAAATGAACATGCCAACATTGTCAGGAAAGAAAAAAAGACACTGTTACTCTGAAATGTTTATATGAGTCAAGTAGTGAAAACATTTATCTTTACTGGTACAAACAATATCCTAACAGCGCACCACAGCTTTTACTGTATAAAGGTGCAAAGACATAAAGTGGTTTAGGGAGCACTCCTGATGATGCGTCAATTAGAGTCAAAAACAAGCAGAGACTCTACAGAACTTACTATCAGAGGTCTAAAGCTCTCAGATTCTGCACTCTATCATTGTGCTCTGAGGCACAGTAATACAGAGTCTTTACAAGGCTAAACAAAACATCAACTTAGTTTAGTTGTTACTGTTGCATCCAATGTGTAATTAAATTTGATTGCACACAACTTCGATAAATAAGAGTCATGTCTATAATCTGCAGCATAGTTATGTGATCAAGGGTTGATGAGCTAGCTTTTCTTATTAGAATTGTGATTTAAACTTTCAAACAATTATTTAGGTAGACTGGAGACACTAAATTGCCTAAGTCTGAATGAGTGTGTGAATGTGCCTTTGCTTGGTGTCCTGTATTGGACTGGTGTCCCATCCAGGGTGTATTCCTGCTTTTGTTTCTGTTACGTCTTGTTTGGTCTCTGAACACCAGAGGAACCCTCGCCCGAGTTTTGAACATGAACACATGGTTCCCTTCTCCGTTTCAGGCGGACATTTAAGCTCAGGCACACACCATTATTCACGAAGTATCACTTCTTGATTACTAAGTGTTCTCGTGCTATCGTGTGCTATTTGTGTATGACTTTGTTTGCCTTTTTGACTTTTGCCTACCTCTTATACTGTTTCCGATGCTTGACCTTGCCTGTTTTTGACTTTTTTTTTTTGCGTGCTGCTTTTTGGTTTTGTTTGCTCGTTTCCTCTTTCCGGTATTTTTAAATATTTCTGCCTTGTATCCTTGTTTCCGATTATTGTCTGCTATTTTGTGATGTTAATTCTGCTTATGGATTCTACACCTTCTGCCTACGGCGAGATCCTTACAGGATACTTCGCCTGTGATGAATCAGCGGATTACCAAGCTGCATTACACCGCCAAGGTGAGCTTATACTCGCTTATCAGAACCAAGTCGCGCCTCTCCAGGCTGAAAACAGCCAACTGCAGCAGGCGAGGCCTGAACCCATGCAGCTTGGGAGGCGCGAGTTTAAAGAGGCGCCTCCACCATACTGAGAAGCACCTATGCTACTACTGCGGCAACCCAGGACACCAGGTTTACCACTGCCCTGAATGGACCTCCAAATCTCAGATGGGGTTCCAGTTTCCTCATGTCCAATGTTTCTGTACCTGCTGTGTTGAGTCACACTCATGACCATTTTCTCTGTATCAGCGTTAATATATTCTGGGGCGGACCTTCAACATCATTGACAACATAGCTTGTAGAAGTTCCATCTACCCACCATTCCCTGTGTTCCACCTTTACGGTGACAGCCATCCACAATCAACTTATTGGAGAGGTTTCTCTACTGTCACACTATGCCACTGGTAACTTACTGTGGGATTACTTCACCAAGGAAGGATTTCCTCTCGTCATCAACTCTCCTGCCTACCCCGTCAACCTGGGACTACCCCGGTTTGCAGCTACACGATCCTCTCATCTCCTGGAGGGATAAGGAAATACTATGCTGGTCATCCCACTGCTTGCAAACCTGCGTGTCAGGAGGTTCAGCCTCATCCATGTCTCACCACACGTGTATCGAGAGCCCCATAACCAGCTCTACAGTCACCCTCCTCATTGACCCTGGAGACTGCGCCACTGAGCTCTTCCCCAATGCTCGCCACTCCAAGAATCGCGTATACCCTCTCTCTCTCCCTGAGACTAAGGCGATGGAGGATTACTTGAGGAGCACTCTCTGCTGGCTATATCAGCCCCTCTACACTCCCGGCAGCAGCAGAATCCACACCACCATAGCTGGAGCATTAGTGAGTCCATAGTCATGCCTTATGGACTCACTAATGCTCCAGCTATTTCAGTCTATGATCAATGAAATATTCAATGATATGCTCAGTCTGTTTGCCATAGCATACAAAGCCACCATCCTGGTTTCCCCCCAGTCTAAAGAAGAACACATCCACCATGTCCATGCCATGTTAACACACACTCAAACAACATAACCTCTACATGAAACTTGAGAAGTGTGAGATTTCACTGCCGAACCATGATGTTTTTTGGGATACGTGCTCTCCCCCAGCAGGGTGAAATGGATCAAAAAGAAGGTGAAAGCTGTCACAGACTGGCCAGAGCCCACCACCATCAAAAGGAACTCAGTGGTTTCTGGGGTTCACCAACTTCTACTGCCAGTTTATAAGGAATTACAGCACCATTGCAGGCCCACTGGCGTCTTTATTAAAGGGCAAGCCCAAGAAACTCTCATGGTCTGAACCACCACAAAGAGGCATTCATAAGGCTTAAACACAGCATCACGACCAACCCCTATCCTCCGCCACCCTGATCCTGAAAACCCTGTTAGGTGGTAGAGTTGGGCCTTGAGCTCAGGTATTGGGGCGTGCTTTTGCAGCATCAGAGAGACACCAGTAAGCTTCACCCTTGCGCCTTCTTCTCAAGGAAATTCATGCGGGACCGAAGCTAACTATGATGTGGGTGTCGTGAACTCCTGTCCATCAAGGCAGCACTGGAGGAGTGGCGCCACTGGCTGAATAAACGTTATCCGTTTCTCGTTCTCACAGAACATTGGAATCTGGAATACCTTCATCCCGCAGTGGATGACTGGGCCAGAGCATAGTCAGGAGATCTGGAAATGAGCCACGTACATCTACAGAGGCGGTTAAGTCTACAGAGGCTTCAGGCAGACCGGCGTCACTGCCCACATCCCACTTACCGGATAGGACAATGGGTCTGGCTATCGACAAAGGAACTTATGGCTCCAGTTACCATGCCATAAACTCCACGTTTCATAGGGCCATTGAGATTATTCGCCAGGTCAATCCTGTGTCCTATAAGCCTATGGCTCCCTCCTACCTACCGCATCTCCCCACGTTCCACGACTTACTTCTCTAGCCGTTACATGAATCTGTTTACTCTCTGTTACTTCTCGTTAGGTCTCTGAACACCAGAGGAACCCTTGCCCGGAGTTTTGAATGTGATCACATGGTTCCCCTCTCCGTTTCCGATGGACATTTTAAGCTGCACACACACCATTATTCACAAAGTATCACTTCTGGGTTGATTACTGAGCATTCTCGTGCTATCATGTGCTATTCGTGTATGACTTTGTTTGCCTTTTTGACTTCTGCCTTTTGCCTACCTCTTATGCTGTTTCCGTGCTCAATCTTGCCCGTTTTTGTGTTCTGCTTTTTGGTTTTTTGTTTGCTCGTTTCCTCATTCTGGTATTTTTGAACCGGTAGTTTTCCGGGTTTCCGATTATTGTCTGCTGTTTTGTGATATTAAATCTGCTTATGGATTCTACACCTTCCACCTCCAAGCGTTGCTGGCTATTCAAATATTATTATGGTTCATTTAACTGTCTGCTATAGTATACTGGAGTTGAAATTAATGAATGGATATGAGATTAAAGTGCAGACTTTCAGCTTACTCTCACTTTACTAAACACGCTCTAAGTGAAAACCAATGCACTACAGATATGCACTGAGAATTAATTTCTGCATGAGTGATAGATTTAGGCAATGTTACTTTATTAAAAATTAATTTTAAAAGAAAACATTTTTGTCTACTGTCAGTGGTAATGGCCTAACGTATTACTTATTAGTACTACTGCCTTATTAACTTTAAAAACACATTTTTACCATAGGTCTGTTCAAACTGGCTCAACATTTAAAAAGTAATATTCTTTGATTTAAATATTTGTCATGCTGTAGCTCACACAGTTCTGCTCTACAGAGCAGCAAATCTAAAAAATAAATTTTAGGCTTTTTGACTTTGCGTAATTATTGATAATTAAGTTAAGTTGTTAATTGTTATATAAAGACAATCAAACATGCATAATGCAGTAATACACAGCTTAAGCATAAGTAAATCTGCCAAAATATAATGAGATGGCTATTTTTGTCAACTATAAACAACATTTTATTGATTTGGAAAAAATATTGTTGTTTTGAAAAATACTGTAGTTCCCTAGTTTACTCAGTTACATTAGATAGAACGTTTTCCAGAAATGTCCACAGAAATTCTGAATTTAATTAAAGCAGCTGAGGCTCTGTACAAGTTCAGAAGTTGAATATTTCTAATTTGTCTAATTATTATTATTAATTGTTATGATTTGTGAATTAAAAAAGACTTCTTTGTTGAAGTCTTCCTCTTTCTCCAGAAGATGGCGTAGTGAGTTATCTTATTGTGGGCCAAATACTAGAACCCTGCTCACATCTCCAAAAATGTACACTTCTGTGATTATAAATACTTCTTTTGAAAATAATATAGAGTCTATCTATGATTCAATCCTACATACATAGTGCTAGACCTATATGTAGAATTTGCAGTTATTACATACAATTTCATTAAAAATGTGTGATCTATATTAGTAATATATTTGTCTCCAGGAAGAACAAGCACAGTACAGCTGTACTAAATAAAATGGGCTCTGGTCAGATTCTCTTGCCATAGGATAAGGTAAATACTCCACCCTTTCTTTATAAACACAGTTTCATGTTTAAATGACCAATCAGCAGATATGAGATCAAGTCAACTAGTTTTACACAGCGGTTTTATTAAGCAATGAGTTAAATGGCAATAAAGAATAATAGATAAGAGAAAGAGCCTGTTTGTTCCACACCTCATAAAAATACCACCTTATGAAATGTAATCCTATTTAATAAACATGCTTTATCACAACAGTCAAATACCCAAATGCCCACACACCACTTATAAACTGACAGCAGGAAAAATATTCTATTTTATAAAAATTTACTAATAATTAAAATGAGTAAATATTTTAATTACCAGTTACCAGTTCATATAAAACAATTGTCCACTTTAGACTAAAATGTTTTTTTTTCTGAGTTATACCTCAAATGTACTTGTAATAATGTTGTATCTTAACCTTGTGTTGTTAGAGCCTTCCTGTCCACCTCACTCTTGAATGTAAAGCCACACACTGCTGACACTGTCATGTGATGCTGTGGGGTGGAGCTTCATGAACCTTTATGATGTTAACATACTATTGTGCAGAAAAACCTCAGACATTTTCATCCAGCTAAAACCATTCATCATGTTCACTGTTATAATCATGTGTCTGTGGCTTTCACTAGGTGAGTTTTTTTGTTTGTTTGTTTCAAACAATTTTAAAATGAAGTGATGAAACAGTGACTGATTAATCAGTGTGTTAAGAAAAGGCAGAATATGAGTCTGACTTATGCACTCTTGACATTATGTTCTCTTCTCTATAACAGGTGACTCCATGGCAGATTCAGTAGAGGCACTTTTCACTCATAAAGTTGTAGATGAAGGTGATGATGTTACTCTGTCAGAGTAACTCTGTTACTCTGCAGCTACAAAATAATCAGTGGCACAACAAACTACCTGCAGTGGTACAGGCAATATCAAAATCTAAACCTGAGTTTTTCTTTACATTCACCAAAATGGAGATACAAGTCTCAACAATCATTCAAGAATGTCTGCTAAACTTTATGAAAATAAACAAGTGGATCTGATCATCTCCTCTGCTGCTGTATCAGACTCTGCTCTATACTACTGTGCTCTGAGGCCCACAGTGACAGGAAATCCTGCTGCACTGTACAAAAACTTTCACACAGCTCTATTATATTAGAAAAATTTACATGAACTTTTGGGGAAATTCTCTCTCTCTTGTGATTTATAGAGTTTATATTTTTGAAACATGTTTGCATTATTAGAAGACAGCATATTTATAGAGAAAATCTATCACTAGCTATCCTCAGTGATCAATATGTGCTCTGTTGCTGGTCTTGGATTTTTATTTTTATTTTATTTTGTATTACTATACAGTATACAATATTACTTACAGGCGCAGTAACTGAACTAATATAAATGAAACAATATCTAATCAGCATGACAGGTCCTCTGCTAAAGCACAGGATTCTGAGTAGTTTTTGTCAGAAACTAGAATATACTATATCAGTACCCAACAGTTTTATGTTTTAATACTGATAAACAAATAAAGTGTTGTTTCTAGATAACATTCAGATATTGTACAGCTGATCTTTATTACTCAGTCAACTGGTCAGTAAACATTAATCACCAGCACTTAGCTATTTTTAATTGAAAATTAAAAATTAGCTATTTATAATTAAAAATAAACAATAACTAAATAAACATTCAAATATTTAATTAAGTTAACTAATAATAAAAACATGAAAAACAGCCAATTGAAGGTATTTTGTATGTGTAGACAGAAAACAATTGTTCACGTGCACGGGGCGGACTTAACCAATAAGCGAGGTAAGCAGCCGCTTAGGGCCCTGGGGAATTACTGTAGGAGGCCCCGACCAATACCAAGAAGCCTATATAAATCATATAATACTTATTACTTTTCTATCATATATTGTATGTTCTGTCTATAACCATTAAGATTTTAACGTTATTATTACATCATTTCACATGCGGGGCCCCACTATGATTCATGAATAGTGGAAAGTTGCTATCATTACTGCACATCTTGAGATTCCCATACATGGAATCACTTAGGGCCCCCAAATCACTAAGTCCACCCCTGCACATGCATATACCTGCTTTACTTTTGAGAATGTTTCTTGTAAGCGTACAGTAAACAGACTAATTAATCAATTTCCAACCTGAAGTTTTGACCTCTATTTGTAGCTACTGTAGGTTTCATTCATTTTCATACTTAAATAGATCAGATTAGTTAAACTGAATTAGTTAAATTCAATTCATCATTTATTTATTGTTATTAGTTATCCAAGATTATGATCCTGAACAGCAGCTCTTCCTGGGTGTGGTCTTCTAGAGACATGTTCCCTCAAATTCAGCACAATGTTGTAATTGCAACAATATATTTTGTAAATTAGAAAAGGTTTACTTTAAAGAAATAGTAAGTATAGGAACTAAGAGTAGAAATCTTTTCCTTGTTGCACATCCTGCACTCCTGGATACAACAGAGGGATGCTGCAGTTGAAGCTTTGTACACAAGAAATGCTTAGATGCTTCACTGAAGACAGAGTAGAAGGAAACTTGACATTTACAGTAACATAAAAAGGAGACTTACAGAAGAACAGAGGAAATTAAAACATGATGGTTTTCTGTACAGTTCTGTTTTTTACCATGTTCATAGGTAATCTTATATTTTATTTATCCCACATATCTTGATTAAACGATTTATAACTAGTAAACAAATGTTTCCATGTGTAAATGTTTTAGATTGTAAGCATGTACTGCATGTATGCTGTATACTATATAATAATAATATTTTGAAATAAATGTCCTCTTCAGGTGAGAGCACACAGGACAGCATTACTCCAACATCTTCTGCTGTCTATGTTAAACAATATACAGTGGTATCGACAATATTCCAATGCAGCACCAGAATTCCTCATTCTATTTATGGAATACAGAGCCGTTCAAACAGGTGATACTCCTCATCCTCATTTGTCTGCTAAAGTTCATAAGAGTCTGAAGCATGTAGATTTGGAGATCTCGCCTGCTTCAGTATCAGACTCTGCACTGTACTACTGCGCCTTTCAGCCCACAGTGACAGGAAAGTCAACTTCACTGTCCAAAAACCTACAGAGACCTCAAACATGAAAGTGTTAAAGAATCACAATAAGAAGAAAAAGACTGTATGCATAACATCAGCATTCTGATTATTGATCCAATAGAAATGTATGTATATAACCTTATATGAACACTTTATTTGAATTGAATAGACAAAACATTCTAAGTGAATCCAAATACAGATAGAAACATTAGGTATGTGTTTTAAGAAGCCACATGTTCACTCACTCTGCAGTATTAAGTGCAGTTCTCATAAACAATTAATCAGTTCTTGAGATGAGCTACAACAGCTAAAGACCACATCAGGTTCCACTCCTGTTCACCAAGAACAGAAATCTAAGACAGTGGGCACAGGATCATATATTTGTGATCCAGGATTCTGTCCTGAACACATAAATTAAAAATGATCAAATAATGTTAAATCATGAAACATAACACATATATCTAACTCCAAAAGATATGTTTAAATGGTGAAAGTCAGATGCAGTGATTTGATCAGCAACAGTAGAATAGTTCTGTGTTGTATTAGTGACTCAGTTCACCATCACAGATACTATGATCTGATAGTCAATCAAAGGTTATGCTACAGCATCATCAAGTCCCTAGGTGTAGCCTTCTAGAGACGATGTAAAGTTCAGCACATACAGCACTATTATACAGAATCCTCACAGAGCTGCGTTCAGAAATGGATCAACTATACAACTTACTGTACATAGTGAGATACATACCACTGATTCTCACTGCAGCTACAGGTAATTACATTTGATCATGATATTTAATCAGTTAATTAATTGCATTAAATACATCAATAACTACATTTATATATTAATCTATTCATTAATTTCTTAAGTCAATTATTTGTCAATTATTATTTAACTAGAAATCCTTCAGTGATATTATTCTTTATATTCTTTTCATAGCAGGCAGTTTTGCAGATAAAATTGAACCAGCGGATGCGATGCCAACTCTGTCAAGAAAGAAACAGACACTGTTACTCTGAAATGTTAAGTATGGGACAAGCAGTGAAGGCATCTATGACAGGCAACTGTCTGAAATAAACATTAGCAAAACTTTAATCAGAAACATAACTCATAATCATAAACATAACTTTTACTACATGCTTGCTCTAATCAGATCAGGCAGCTTACAAGGAACATGTTGCAGTGCAAACTCACTAGATTAATGTTGTATACTCTCTCTCCTTCTATATAAAGTATATGTATTTGTCATAATATTTTGTATTCTTATGATGCTAGTCAAAAGTACCTCTGCCATCTGTTTCTTTCCAAACCATGAAATTGTTTCTTAATGTTGCATGATGAGACACTGATGTTTTTCTCTTTCTTGCTGTTTACAAAATGCCCCTGTGTGAACTTTGCAGCTGTTACTAAATTCTGTGGCTGCACCTGGTAATTTCTGGGTGACTCTGGGCACTTATTAACATACACACAGCAAAAATTGCTTATTCAAGCATTTACAAAGAACTGTCCTTAGGCCCAAAAAGTATTAAAAGTATTGTGAGTTATTGAGTCTTTTGGTGTTAGAATCCTGATACACAGCGTTGACCTCTAACTCCAAAAGATATGTTTAAGAGGTGAAGTCAGATGCAGTGGGTTGATCAGCAACAGTGGAATAGTTCTGTGTTGTATTAGTGACTCCAGTTCACTGTCACTGATACTGTGAAGTAATGATCTGTGTAAAATTATGCTCCAACAGCATCACTTCCTGGGTGTGTCCTTCTAGAGACGATGTAAAGTTCAGCACATACAGCACTATTATACAGAATCCTCACAGAGCTGTGTTCAGAAATGGATCAACTATACAACTTACTGTACATAGTGAGATACATACCACTGATTCTCACTCTAGTTACAGGTCATTCATTTTCATCACTTAATTGCTTAATTGTATTAATTACCAATATATTTAAGAATGTCTTCCACTGTTTGGGTTTGCTTTAAATATACTTAACAGATTCTTTGTGTTACATAAAACAGCCAGTTAAAATTGGGCCAATGGATGAAGTTTCCAACATTGTCAGGAAAGAAACAGAACTGCTTCATTTGTGAATAAAATGATTACACTAAGAGAATGAACAAGGATTTGCTGAATCACTGATGCTGTTTTTCAGATCATCACCCTTTCAACAAGAAGAGAGAGGATGGAAACGTGTGTTTGAAACGTGTTGCACTTATACAATCTGCTATAAAACAAAGATGTAAAAATGACTAATGGATATATTTAAAAATTATTTTTGCATTGAAAACTTTTTCATACACTGAAGTAAAATGTTTATTTTTAGTTACATTTGTTACATTTACATTTGTTACATTGTTACAAGTTACATTTGTATTACTCAATCACCAAAGCTTCCTTAGAATTTGGACATGGCAATTTGAATAAATTATAATACAAAGATTTGACTCTTTTAAACTTAAAAAAATATTAATGAATGTATTGAGGGATTAAAGGCCAACTGGCGTAATGATGTAACTTAGTGAAAGAGTCATCAGCAAATTAATTTGAGCGAATCTTTTTGGTGAACGGAATCAAAAGATCCCACAATTCCTGTTCTTATAATGAAGGATTCATCAATACACATACATTTTAAAACATTTAATTTTTATAACATTTTATTTGTCTTTTCTGTAGCTAAGTAATTTACCCATTTAGTTGATGACACCTATACCATTGTCACATAATCGAGGTGAAGTGCAGAATTCTTTTATAAACAGTGTTGAATAAACTATTACAAAAGAAACAGAAACTGCAGTAAAATAAAGCAAACCTACAATAGATTCGGAAATATGCTACTCTAGGCTAAGGTAAGTGAGACTAGGCTAAACGAGGCTATGCTATGCTAGGCTAGAGCAAAGAAAAGTGCATCAAACAGAAGCTAGGCAACTACAAGGAGCTTAAATCGTGTAGTAAATTCCTGCATCACTACTCACATAACACAAAACAGGTGAACCAACTGAACAGGTGAAAGGAACAAACAAACCAAAGAATTCAACTCTTATGTACAGGGTTGTTCTCTGGTGATATGGGAAGGAAATATCCCAGATATCCATGATACTACTCATATGCTGCATTTTAAGATGGGTGTGCTATACTCAAAGTAACTGAGGCAATCGGTTTGCCACAAAATTTTTAAGTTGTGAGCCAAATAATTTTGAGTTTATTAAGTCAAATTGTTTGACTTAAGTGTAATTAAAAATAACCACATAAGAGAACAAATAAATCAAGTTCCATTAACTTAAAATTGTGTGTTCTTGTACTTTTAAGGCAAGCAGTTGCCTTAATTTTTGAGATCTGTTAACTTATCGGGGTTTACAAAGAAATATTTCTACTCTCATGGTACAATTCCATATTCACTGATAACAAGTGCACTAAATCCTCTTTAGTGCACTAAATGCTCAATCCTCTTATTAAGTTTTACGTATTTTGATGCCTCAGCTTTAACAAGCCATAAACATATTTGCCCAAAACAATATTTAATTCTTTTTATTTTCTTTCATAATATTTCCTAGGCTATTGTCACTGACCCTTTCATTCTACACAACTTAAATTGCATGTGATAAGTTTATTGGTGTTGTAGTGGTGTGTACACTACCTGCTCACTCGCAGATGATGTTCACACACTACACCATATTTCACCTGCTGAAGTGTGCCTGAATCCCTCTTTCTCATGAAAATAATCATGAGATCTGTGAAAGTCAAGCTTTGTTTATGTATTTGTGGTGAATGGAATGTGTTATTATCAATATTAGAGTTTGGCTTAAGAGAGAGTGTGTGAGTCTGTCTTCAGCTCTCACAGCCTGAGTAGCTACAACATGTATAATGAAATGAATTGGAAGCTTAGCGTTCTTCCTCATGTCATCTCAATGGTTTTTCCTTGTAACTGTTACCTCTGGGCTACTCATGAGGGATTTAAATTTACATTTGCATAGAGTTTCATTTAAATAAAGTATCTATAATTATTTAATGAACCTGTTTTCCTAAATCATTAGTTTACAAAAATTCACGCTAGCATGAAGCCAGAACAACAGAGAAACTAGTTTCAACAAGAAGAGAATAAAATTCCTCTCCAGGTTTCTTCCTCATATCATCTCAGGGAGTTTTTCCTTGTCACCATCGCCACAGGCTTGCTCATTAGGGATAAAATAAAATAAGGATAAAATAGTTTAATTTTTTTTTTTCTTTGTTCCTCTTCTGTTGTAAAGCTACTTTGAGACAATGTCCATTGTAAAATGCACTATACAAATAAATTGAATTGAATTGAATTTTTTTATTGTGTGGCTTGTTGTGTATTGCTAGAATGTACTATATTCATTTATTGCTAGTTTATTTAAGCATTAAACAGAGAAAATGGACAAACGATTGGGGTTCCTAGAGGGGGTCCTGCCACGGCCATAAAGAGCAGAGCGCACATCCAGTACGACACTAAGTTTCGTCACTCATGGACTTACTAAGCATTGCCTTGTGCTTTTGGTTTACCATTTGTGGATTACCTTGGACTGTTTTCTGATTACGTTTCTCTACCTAGCCTTTGATATAGTTTATGAATGTTATTCTGACCCTGGACTGTTTTATTCGCTAGTCTTTTCCCCTTTGGATTATCTTCTGTGTTGTTTGGTTTCCTGGATACGCTACTCTCTGCACATGGATCCAGCCTCCTCCACCTCTGATGGACAACTGCAACAGCACTCTGGTCAGTGGAACAAAGCCACACTAAAGCTTGTCTAAGGGAAATCCCTGAAGTAAAACAAAGCGTGATCAGGATTAATCTGCAGCAAAGTCCTTGATCAGGTTAGTAATTTAGTTCAATCACTCTACATGAAAATAACATTGCAACAAGTGCTCCTGATAATAAAAAATAACTTTGTCAGGTAAGGCAGATGAGCACCCAAATGCAGAACACAGTCAAAGTTCAAAATAAGAGTCTTTAATAAAGACAGGCATTGAAAATTCAGAGTTCTCCAGATAACACCCATAGAACAACTGAAAACCAGGGTAAAGCAAGCTGGGCAGAATCAGCAACAGAAAAACAGTCCAATAATCCATAATGGTGAACAGGGTAAATACAATGCAGGCAGAGTCAGCAACAGAATACAGTCCAATAATCCAAATCCAGAGAACAGGGAAAACACGGGTCAGGCAGAGTCAGCAACTGAATACAGTCCAATATCCAAAATCCAGAGAAAAGGGTAAACACAGGGCAGGCAGGGTCAACAACAGAATACAGTCCAACTAGCGAACAGGCTTGGACAGGCTTGGGTATGGAGACATGGAAAGTAGGGTGGATGCAAAGGGCCTGGGGAGCTTGAGTTGGATGGATACTGGATTGAGCACTTTAGAGATCGGGAATGGACCGACAAAGTGAGAAACAAGCTTCCGACAGGCGATTTTCAGGGGCAGATCTTAAGTGGACAGCCAAACTCATTGGCCAACATGGTAGGGGTGCCGGGTGGCACTTATGATTGCCCCATCAAGCATAGCTTTGGGATGAACGGAGAAGCGCTCTGTGGGTCCTCTTCCAGAACCATCGACACCATTTAAACAGAGCAAGGGCAGAGGGAACTGAGGCTTCTACTTCTTAGAAGGAGAACAGACGTGGTTGATAGCTGTAAGCAGCCTGGAAAGGGGAGAAGCCTGTGGCCACCAAGGCAAAGAGTACAGGCATATTTGACCCATATGAGGTTGAATGACCAGGGTGTAGGGTCTTCAGAGCAGAGGATTCTGAGCCCAGTCTCCAACTCTTGGTTTAATCACTCCAGTCTGACCATTGATTTGCGGGTGGAAGCCAGATGAAAGGCTGATGGAGGTACCCAGGAGGTGGCAGAACTCCTTCCAGAATCTCGAGGTGAACTGCAGACCCGGTCCGACATGATATTGCGGGCAACCCGTGTAAGCGGAAGACATGTAATAGTAGGATTTAGGCAGTCTCCTTGGCGGAGGGAAGTTTGGCCAAGGGCACGAAATGGACCATTTTGGAGAACTGATCAACCACAGTAAGAATGGTGGTGTGGCTGGCAGATGGTGGTAGTGGGGGGATAAAGTCCAGGAGATATGGGACCAGGGTCATCTGGGAGTCGGAAGGGGCGCAACAGACCAGCAGCCACAAATCTCTGGACATCGTGCTTGAGTGGCGGCCACCAGAAATGCTGCTGGAGGGTGGATAAGGTGCGGAAACCCGATGACAGAAGAGGTGACTGCTGTGGCACCATTGGATTACCTGAGACCTAAGGTGATCTGGGACAAAGAGTCTGTTCCTGGGGCAGTTGTCTGGAACCGGTACCCCTGAGGTCACCTGATGCACTCTCCTTTTGATCCCCAGGCGGAGGGTACCGATGGTCACAGATGAAGGAGGATGTGTTCAGGAGCAGGACATCCTTGTCGGGGCAAACTGTTGTGAAAGGGCATCCGACTTACCATTCTTAGAACCGGGCAGAATGAAAGGGTGAAGTTAAAACACCCGAAGAACTGCCCCCAACGAGCCTGTCGAGGATTGAGTCGCTTGGCTGTCTAAAGGTATTCTAGATTTCTATGGTCTGTTCATACAATGAAAGGCTGCTCTGTACCCTCCAACCATTGGCACTACTCATCCAGGGCCAGTTTCACTGCCAGAAGCTCATGTTCACCGATGGCATACTTCTGTTCAGCTGGGGAGAGGCGGTGAGAGAAAAAGGTGCAGGGATGAAGTCGACTGTCCATAGGAGCCCACTGGGACAGGATGGCCCCCACCTCACAGTCTGACACCTCCACTTCCACCACAAACTGGCAGTTTGGGTCGGGAAGGAGTCAGGACAGGGGCAGTAGTGAAGAGCCTCTTAAGTTGGGCAAAGGCTTGCTCCAGCCTCTGGAGTCCATGAAAAGGTGTGCAGCGAGGAAGTGAGTCAGTGCAAGTGTGCCACAACAGCACTGTATCCTCTGATGAACTTCCGGTAGAAATTGGCGAACCCCAGGAAACGTTGGAGCTGCTTCCGGCTTTCAGGGTGCAGCAGTCCCTCACTGCCTCCACCCAGCTGGGATCTATCTGTATGCTACGGGCCGAGAGAATGAAACCCAAAAAGTGGTGTGGAATTCACACTTCTCGGCTTAACAACTATACAACTTACTGTACATAGTGAGATACATACCACTGATTCTCACTGTAGTTACAGATAATTTATTTTCATCAGTTAAGTCACTATATTAACTAATTGCAAAGCTTTTAAGTATCAATCTAACAATCTCTGAAATGCTTGTTTACAAAATACTTGAAAAATGTCTTACATTTATTAGATTTTCTTCCTTATAATAGACAGTTTTGCAGATAAAATTTGGCCAACAGGTGAAGTTGCCAGCATTACCAGGAAAGAAAACAACACTTTTACTCTAAAATGTTCATATGATACAAGCAGCAATAACATTTGGCTTTACTGGTACAAACAATATTCTAACAGTGTACCACAGATTTTTACTGTATAAAGTTGCAAGGTCAGAGTCTAGTAGGAAAAGCACTCCTGATGATCGTTGATTAGAGTCAAAAAATATAAAAGTGAGGTCCACTCAAGGGGGCCCAATAAGGGCAAGACTAGAAACAAGAATGTGTATGTGAGGACAATTTGAACAACAAAAGGTACTAATCCATTCAGGCGGGCCCCACAAGGGCAACACTAGAAACTTACATGTCTAAGGATGACTAGAGACATCAGGGCTGGACTAAAAGGGTATTTGTCAGAATAACTCTCCTGTCACCAAATGATTCAACTTGACTCATAAATATCTCACCTTTATGCACCATGACTATTTGGAATCACCATAGTTGTAATCGATTTCAGTTCCTGCTTCTATTTTCCTCACAGCGAATAGACACAAATGTGGCCTGTCATTTACTATGACTTTTTTTATTACACAATTTGGGGATTTGTTGTTGTCATACACTAGTCTTCTAAAAGATCCATCTTCCTTGCATACATCAATACTAAACAAAATAATAAAAGTCACTGCATGAAAAGGCAGATTTTCGTCCCCGTGAATGCCTGATGACCTCTAAAATCACCGGCAGTTATCGACAATTCACAGCCTGGGAAGTTCCCGTTCGCGAGTGACAGAAACAGTTGTTATCGTACCAGGGGGTGTATGGGGAGGGAGGTGTGTGTGGAGGTCCAAGGTGCGAAAGGCAAATTAGCATATGGATGAAACCACCTTGAATGTTCTACAGTACCTACTGGATGAAAGCACAATTTTCAAAACAGAAAGATCACCTGTGATTGGCTGAGACATGTGTTGCTATTGGTCAGTCTGGGCAATTATAATAACGTTTTGAGTAGCCACCCCCTTTCCCTTATGTTATTTTTGTTATGTTATTATTTTGTTATATGTATATATATATATATATATATATATATATAAGAGTTTTATTAAATAGACATATGAAATATAAATACACAAAAAGTAGCCAGAGATTATTGTCATGGCATCACATTTGGCATCAAATGTCTTTTTGCTGCCTCAGGGTCATAGGTATGCGGTGGCATTCTGTTAGATGGCAGCCCCGTTCACAGACACCGGTGATGCAGTGCTGCATACTTTGGACTGGCTTCTAGTCTCATCTGCAGCTTAGCACACAGATTGCTGAGCTCCTGGCTGCTGAACAATGGAGGTCTCACAATCCACCCTGAGACTCCATCAACGGCACCGTCTTCTTCATCTGACATCATGTCAGTGGTGATTCCCCTCCAGAAGTCCACTTCGTTCGCAGCCAGTGCACTTTGCCTCGCCTCCAAAAGCTGAAAACACAATTGTTACATATATTAAGCAACGTGTACATTATTACAGTTTATACTGATGCAACAGAAATAAGTAAAACAAATTTATTTCTAATCTGTCTTACCCTCTTCCTCCTCTGGCAACTCCGGGCTGAGGTCTTATTAGCTGCATCCACATTCGCTAGCTCAGGCTGGCTGGACTGGAAATTTCCACGCACGGTCTCGTAGTATGTCTTGCAGGCAACTAGAAAAAAAAAGAAGGGTTTTTTAAAAACTACAACCAACCAAACATAACTACACAGATAAATAACAAAAACAGAATTAAGAACAACAACATGGTGACAACAAAATATAATAACACTTTACACTTTATGTGGCTTGAACGAACTTTCGGTCCTAGCTTTGTGTTGAACTCTATGTTGTATGTTTCTGTAGTACCAGGTCCTGGAGAAACATTGTCTTATTTCACTATGTTCACTATTAGCTATATGTGGTTGAAATGACAATAAAGCTTCTTGAATCTAACAACTAAATAACAACAACACAGTGAAAATTACTTACCAACAATGTCATTTTTATTCAGGCCTTCATCGCGCAATTCTGGGCTTATGGACAGTGCTCCACTAAAACGAGCTTAATCTGTGGAGGCAAAAAGTACGGAGTTAAAACATGTTTATTTGCTTCTGAAACAACAGAGTGCATGTTAGTCCATATCTTTCATCTGTACCCTTGCTCCGGGTCATAGTGCCTACAGTTTACCTCAGAGTTGTGTAGCGGACGGACTGCCTCCTACAAAATACAAGTAAAAATGCTTTGTTACAAAACTTACACTGGTTCTGCGAAATGAAAGCATGGGTTATGTCATTAGAAGAATTTAGACTTACTGCGATTTTAGGATTGTGCAGCCGCCTCTTCTTCTTCAGTTCCTTGTCTAGCCATTGTAAACAGCGAGGTAAATGTAAAGAGCGATGTAAATATAAACAACGAAGAAAATTAAAAGAATGAATAAAATGTAAAGAGCGAAGTAATTGTAAAGAGTGGTGGTAAAAATGAAAACGGTAAGCGAATTCCAGGAAAGAGTAACATCTCTGTTTGTATGTTTTGGTTCCACGCTTCGTCTCATTTCCTCGGCTGTGATTGGAGGAACATACCCCGCCACCATGACCTAGCACCTGATTGGCCGAGGCTCATCACATGCGAAGTGACGTAACCAGGAAGAGCTCGTAGAGCATTAAACTGTACAATGGAGCCTCTGTCTCCATTTCAGCAAACAGTCTTGGATGAGGATGACAGAAATGCGATGTTGACCATGTAACATCAAATGTACCCTGAAAATTGTATGAGATTGACTGTTTTGCCAAGACATGCAAAAGGGTAACCCACCATTGACCCTGTAGCAGAACCACAGCTGGCTATTATCAAGAGGTTTATTGTTGTACATGTTGTGTCAAAAGGTAATAATTTAAACATGTCATTGCACAAGTCTTCTGGCCTCATCCCTATCCAGACCGTCATTTTTATGAAAAACATAGAAATTTGGAGTTTGCGGGGAAAGACATCTGATACCCAGCATCATTTCTCCCTGTTGAGCACATTGCTGGAAGATGTGTGTTAAACACATCCACTGTGCATTTAAGCAAAACAACAGAAAAAGTTACTGTAGTCATGCCACTATGTACAGTGGTTGAGGTCTAGGAGTGCTGTGAGGATCAGACTATTGTCTTAAAATGTTATACTATTTTTTTGTTTTACTTTATGTAATCATTTGCTATATCCTTTGTTAGTTGTATACAATAAAAAGTATTTATTTGTTTATTATTATTAATGTTTTGTGTCTTTTAGTGGTACAGAAGGTAATTAGTCTAACTAGACACGACGTGATATGATTCCAGCAATAGGAAATTTGTGTCCATACTGAACACGATCAATCATAAAACACAGCCAATCATAACAGTTTTTCTCTGTTTGTGTGCTTTCTCATACTGCAGCTGAAGAGATCGCAGTCCACACACATACTTACATACAAGAGCACACATGCATAGAGAGATACACCCCTCCACTTCTTATGGCTTTCCTTATAAAACTTGAGGGATTCATTATATATTTCTGCTATTAAACGTCTATAATCAGTCTCTCCTCATCCATGTTTGATGATTAATATTAATAATGTGCAGAACTTTCATTGAGATCTCTGTATAGGAGCTGTCAGCCATGACGTCGCAGAAAGAAAAACAGTTTCTAAAATTGGCTGGTCAGGACAAAAATGGATTAACATGGAAAAACGCGAGTAAAATGTATCACGTCGCGTGTAGTTAGGACACGGTGTAAGACAAATCTCAATTCAAAATTCAAGCAACAATTTAAAAGTCTATAATTAAAATAAGACTGATCTTTTTATACTAGATTTTCTTTACATTTGGGTAATAAGCCCACTCTCAATCAGTGAGTGCCCCCTCCCCAAACTACCCTGGTTTGCATTTGTATAGCTCACTGTAGTCATTTACATATGAAAGCTAAACCCAGGCCAAGGTGATAGGAACATGGGGGGGTCAACTGCCAAGCCTATTTCACGTCAATTTTTGGCAGTTCCCGACAATTATCTGTGCTGCCTGCACATTCTCGTGAACAGTCGTTAACCTGAAATTCTGTGGCAATTTACAGTGTCGTTAACTGATGAAAATCACACTCTTCATGTAGTGCAATCTGGAAATTCAAATTCAAATTCAAATTTTATTAGTCACATACATAATCGAACACAGTATGATATGCAGTGGAATGCTTACACGACCGTTATGACCCTAGGAAAAGGAGAAGGAATAAGGACAGAACAAAAGACAGGATAAAATATAAAAATAAAATACAAAAATATGAAATATAGAAAAAAATAAGAATATGAATTATACTAAAATACGAAATATAAAATATAAAAATAAGTTCACAGTAAGCAGAACAATATAATAGAATAAAAATATAATAAAATATAATAAATATAAATAAAGTAAGGTATGTATATATCTATATAGAATATGTATATAAAATAAGATATGTTAGAATAAGAATATGTATATAGGAAGTGTAAAATGTACATACAGGAAGTATAAAATACAACAGCTGTGATGCAAAATTATATAAAGTGAATAGTGTGTAGTGCAATAGTGTCCAAGGTGCAGACAGCAGCAGTACAAAATTATTGCAAAATTATATAAAGTGAAGTGTGTAGTGTGCAATAGTGTCCAAGGTGTCCAAGGTGCAGACAGCAGCAGTGGAATGAGGTGATGAGAGCAGTGGTATTGTCCATCTTTAAAGTGCAGATGTGCAAAAGTCCTCTTTGTATGTAAATGGGAGCAAACTGTACAACATGTATGTTTATGTGTGTATTGTGTCTTGAAATGTGCAAATGTACATTGTGTGTTTATTGTGTGCCACAGTCCTGTAATGTGCAATGTCCAGTTTGGTTGGTTGGAGTTCCAACACATGCGTGTAGGAGCATAGTAGGTCTAATCAGATGAGTCCTATGTGAGGTTTTGATTGAGAGACCATATAGCCTGTGGAAAGAAGCTTCTCCTCAGTCTCACTGTGTTGGCCTTCAGGGAGCAGAAGCGCTTCCCTGACCTCAACAGAGAGAAAAGTCCATTGTTGGGATGGCTGAGGTCCTTCACGATCTTCCTGGCCCTGGTCCAGCACCGCTTGTTGTAGGTCGAGTGCAGGTCAGGGAGCTCGGTACGGATGACGTGCTCAGCTGATCGCACCACCCTCTGAAGAGCTCGTCTGTCCTGCATGGTGCTGTTCCCGAACCAGGTGGTGATGTTTCCCGTCAGGATGCTCTCTATGGTGCAGGAGTAAAAGTTCCTTAGCACCTTAGCAGGCAGTCTAAAGTCTCTTAAGCGTCTGAGGTGGAAGAGATGCTGTCGGGCCTTCTTCACCATGGTGTTGATGTGACAGGACCATGACAGATCCTGCGTGATGTGAACACCGAGGTATCTGAAGCTGTCCACTCTCTCCACTGGGCTGTTGTTGATCACAGGGGTCTGGTAGTTCCTCTCCTGCTTTCTGCTGAAGTCCACTATCAGCTCCTTAGTCTTGCTGATGTTAAGATGGAGGTTGTTCCGCTGGCACCAGTCCTCCAGGGTCTTAATCTCCTCCAGGTAGGCCATCTCATTGTTGTCGGAGATCAATCCGACCACCACGGTGTCGTCAGCAAACTTGATAATGTTGGTGGAGTTGGTAGTGGCCATGCAGTCATACATGTACAAAGAGTACAGCAGTGGGCTCAGAACACAACCCTGGGGGGCTCCAGTGCTGAGGGTGTGTGAGGCTGAGACATGTCTGCCCATCCTTACTGCCTGTGGTCTGCCAGTTAGGAAATTGGAGATGCACTGACAAAGAGATGGGCTGAGTCCCAGGTGCTCCAGCTTGGTGGTGAGTGTGGAGGGGATTATAGTGTTAAACGCTGAAATGTAGTCAACAAACAGCATTTTAACATAATTCCCCTTTCTAGTGTCAGGTGAGTGAGTGATGTGTGAAGGAGGTGGGAAATGGCATCATCGGTTGAGCGGTTCAGGCGGTAGGCGAACTGTAGTGGATCCAGTGTGTCTGGTAGTGAAGTAATGATGAAGTCTCTGACCAGCCCCTCAAAGCACTTCATCACTACTGAGGTCAGGGCGATAGTCGTTGAGGGAAGCAGGATGGGGTTTCTTCGGTACAGGAACAATGATGGACTCTTTGAAGCACGTGGGAATTGCCGACTGGGTTAAGGAGAGGTTGAATATATCTGTGAACACAGGTGCTAGCTGGTCAGTGCAGGCCCTGAGGACACGACCTGAGATTCCGTCTGGTCCTGCTGCTTTCCTGATGTTCACTCTCCTGAAGGCTCTCCTCACGTCATGCTCAGAGATGATGAACGCATTGGTGTTGGCATTCTCTTCCTGTGTACAGCCATTAGCATTAGCTGTAGCATTAGCTTTAGCATCGTTAGCTGCAGCCTTGAAGCGAGCGTAGAAGGTGCAAGTAGAATCTGCCAGAGTCACTTCCGCATTCATCATACCAGATGTTGGTGCTTTATAGTCTGTAATTGTCCTTAATCCGCCACAGGCTCCTAGAGTCACTCTATTGGAGTTGTGACTCTAGTTTTCTCCCGTAGCGCTGCTTCGCCTCCTTCACTGCTTTCCACACGTTGTATGACGCAGCCTTGAAAGAGGTCATGTCACCCGATGCAAGTCCCGCGTTGTAGGCAGCAGTGCGAGATCTCAGAGCGTCGTGGATGGTCTTATCCACCCACAGCTTCTGATTGGGAAACGTTCTGATGGTGGTTTTCTGCACAGTATCATCTGCTAGTTTCCCGATGAATCCCACAACTGCTTCCGTAAACACACTGATGTCATCAGAGCTGTGCTGGAACATGTCACAACATGCGTCATCCAGAGCATCCTGTAGAGTGGCCACCAATTGGTCCATCCTGCGTGAGACCTCTCTCTGAGCCGGAACTTCCTGCTTAAGCCTTTGTTTATATTTAGGCATCAGGAAGATGGTGGCGTGGTCAGACTTCCCAAATGGTGGGCGAGATTGTGCCTTGTAGCCATCTTTAACTGTAGTGTAGCAGTGGTCCAGTGTCCTTTCACCCCTGGTGGGGCAGCTGATGTGCTGTTAGGAGTTTGGTGCTGTGCGTTTGAGGTTGGCGCTGTTAAAGTCCCCCACCACAATAAGCACAGCGTCCCAGTGCTGAGTCTGGTGTTGTATGAGTGCTTCATGCAGCTCGCATAAAGCAGTATCCTTGTCCGCCTGAGGTGGAATATAAACGGTGCAAACTCCCGAGGAAGATAAAAAGGACGACATTTGATGGTCAATAGTTCCAGGTTGGGTGTGCAGGAGCGTGTGAGAGGAACAATGCTCGCGCTGTTGCACCAGCTACTGTTCACCATTAAACACACACCGCCTCCCCTTGACTTCCCCGATTCCAGTGTTCTGTCCATGCGGTGAACCAAGAAGAACTCAGCCAGCTGGATGGCATGGTCCGGTACCGCTGGGTTCAGCCATGTCTTGGTGAAGTAGAGGAGATTGCAGTCCCGAATGTCTCTCTGGAACTTTACCCGGGCCCTGAGGTCATCGAGTTTGTTCTCCAGCGATTTGACATTGGCGAGCAGGATGCTAGGCAGAGGTGTGCGGTGTGCATGGGCTCTCAGCCTGTTCCTGATGCCGGCTCGTTTCCCCCGGGGCCGCCGCTTCGGGTCGCGTCCTTTGTTCTCCCTCAGGATCTCACTCGGCCAGCTTGGATCTGGGGTTAAAAACGTCAAATTGTGAGTACATTGTATACCAATAGAAATAAGAGTATCTCTATCGTACTCAATGCACTCCATTTGGAAGAAATTGCCGGTTTAAAAGTACTGTAGGTTAACTTAAAATACAAAAACAAAGAAAGAGGGGTTGGAGCAGTCATGATGGCAGCCGACCTCACCGGCGCCATCTTGCAACTGGTGACCATGGAACTGTGAGGCAGCAATACTACCTGATGTCTTGGTCTGATTCAACAGTCCCTGAAAAATAGAAAATAGGTGAATATTTGGCATTCACTAATAGTATGATATTTGGTTTAGAGAATAATTATTAATATAACTTTTAAGAGTAGTTTTACCTTTGGTTTTGGTACTCAGTGTATTTAGGTATTTCTTTAGATCCTAAAATCACTTCTGACCAGGGGCGTCGTAAGTGGGGAGAAAATGGTGACTGAGTGCATAGGGCCCTGGCATCAGTGGCAGGTGAGGGGCCCTGGCTGCCCTGCCCTTAAAGATCCTCAAATAGTATTATTATTATAGTGAAATTGAGTGTACAGTGCCTGCGCTTGCATGCAGTATTCTGATCCTCGCTGTTTTAGCAAGATTCAGCACACCCACACGTTTGTGTCGACACCTCCTATAGGAAGAGGGTGCACGCAAATATGAATAATTTAATTGGTCATTCAAGAACAATGCCAAATGATAACTGGCTGTGAAGGAGCACCGGAGCGTGGATTCGGCAGTCAGAACTAAGTGAGCGCTGAGCGGGCAAGTCGAGACCGATGCTGCGATATGTACAATGTCCAAACAAAAATCAGGCTACCAAAAAAGAGGGAGAGAGGAAAGGAAAGGAAAACAAAATGAAGGAAAACAACTTCTCCCAAGTTTTTTCCCCCTAAGAGAGCAGGTGAGAACATGTTTTGTGATAAGAGAAACAATGTTACGAAGCTAGCAAATAAAAATCTTAGCTTACTCTAAACTTTGAAATAACATGTAAAGTGTTTGAATGTGAGGCAGTTTTTAAGAGATAAAATATGAAGAATAATATGAAATCTATGTGTGTACTGTACAGTACATTACAGATTTCATGGATCTTGCTCAAAATATTAAAATGAGAAACCCTCTGTTCACCGGCCCTGTCTCAGAGAGTGCAGCAGTGGGTCCATCACAGCAAGGTTCTACTGCTAGTTTTTCAGCCTTTTTCACTTCTGATTATTTTATTTATTTTTAATTAGCCAGACATGCTTTGAAAGAAGGCAAAGTGGTGATTTGAGTTATATTGTGTTTATTTATTTATATTACTGATTGAAAGAATAATAATGTTCTGGACAACGAGCACAACGTCTCTTAATAAAACACAATTCAAATAAAAAAAATCATTAAGCTGTCATTTTTATCTATAAGGGGATACCTGAGGTACTTTATTTATAGCAGGGGTGTCCGTTCTTATCTGCAAAGGGCCGGTGTGGTGCAGGTTTTCATTCCAACTGAAATCCATTTGTGCTGAAGAGAAGAGGAATGAAAGTTGTGTGTGAATGAAAGGGAGGGAAGTGGAACAGTTAGATTACAGGGTGAAGAGGTGAAAGAGGTACAGGAGTTTAAGCACTTGGGGTCAATGGTCCAGAGTAATAGAGAGTATGGGAAAGAGGTAAAGAAGTGAGTGAAGGCAGGTTGGAATGGGTGGAGAAAGATGTCAGGAGTTCTGTGTGATAGAAAAATATCAGCGAGAATCAAGGGGAAGGTGTACCAGACAATGCTGAGACCGGCCATGCTGTATGGTTTAGAGACAGTGTCACTGAGCAAGAGACAGGAGTCAGAGCTGGAGGTAGCAGAGCTGAAGATGTTGAGGTTCTCTTTGGGAGTGACAAGGTTGGACAGGATTAGGAACGAGTACATCATAGGGATAGCATTTGGGGAACAAAGTTAGGGAGGCCAGATTAAGATGGTTTGGACATGTTCAGAGGAGGGAGAATGAGTATATTGTTAGGAGAATGTTGGACATGAAGCTGCCAGGCAGGAGGCAAAGAGGAAGGCCAAAGAGGAGGTATATGGATGTAATAAATGAGGATATGAAGCTAGTGGGTGCAAGTGTTGAGGATGCAGAATATAGGGATAGGTGGAGAGAGATGATTCGCTGTGGCAACCCCTGTAGGGAAAAGCCAAAAGAAGAAGAACAGGAGGACTGTGAAGGATCATATCACTGGTCAGACATTCTGAATGAACATGCCTGAATAAATTTAGGCCTGAATAAGAAAGCAAATCACACCCGCAACTGTGAAGTTTACACCTAAGCCTAAACTATCTTTCAAAAGATCTCCAACAAGAAGGTTATTGAAAGTCTCCATAGTTCTTTAAGGATGCAGGACTGGTATTCCCATGCCATTATACTAGCAACAAGAACTTCAGCAACAAGAACTAACATATTAGTCTCTGCATCTCCGAACAATTCTTTTGAATTAACGTCAGTAATATGCTCAGTTCATTAAACCTAGGCTGAATAACAGTAGGCAAAGCATCAAGGGCACAGTGGCACACAGCATTGCAGGCAGATGTATTTGGTCTTTCTCGTGCATACAACATCATTGCATCTGTTTGAATTTTTCACCTGGTTGAGTTGGGATCAGTGATTTCCTGTGCGAAACCTGACCTCACAGGGTACTTTGGTGACTGCTCTGCACTTCACCGGAGGTGGGGTCCCACTGGGTATTCCTCTTTTGCTTTGCTGGAGGGAGCCTGCATTTATCAATGCACGAGCTACAGAAGGTTTGAAGAGGAGGAGATTCACCTTTTCCATTCTAGATATCAGGCATTTACAACAGTCACAAACAATGAAAAACACTCGGATGTACCACCGCTTGTTCCTACATCTGAGGGGCTACATTGCCACACATTGGTCAACAAGATCGACCCTAACCTATATGTTGATTGTAAAGGGCAACAAAGGAGGGTCCCTGAGCATCATTTTTTCCTTCTTGACCCATCTGTTGGCGACATCTTCAGGGGAGTGATCAGCACAGGACGGGGCCATGTGGATGACTGAACTGTCGAGTCAACATGTGACAGTGAATATAGCAAATATACACTGACTTACAAACAAAGAAAAGGTGAAGCAATTACATGACTTGTGTTGGAAATATACTTGGCGATGCATGATGTCTACTCCATTAGATACATGGTTAATCGTAATTTACTACTTATTTGAAATAAATAAATAAATTGTGCAAAAATAAAATAATATTATTACTTAGATGTTACTGTGTATTTATATATATATATATATATATATATATATATATATATATATATATATATATATATATATATTACCTCAAGTGTATTTCTGGAGTAGAAGGATTGACAGGATATGCCAGCAGCACTCAACAAATGTGGCAGTTTGTCAGCCATCTTGGATTCAGAGGAAATTCACTTGCAGTTACAACAACTGACCACTGAATTAACCTCAATAGAGTTGTGCAGCAGAGAGCACTCTAGAGGCTGATATGCAACTCCACCATAGAAACCATTGCATTTAGGAGAAAAAAAGATTTTAATTAGCTGTCCACTGCAATGACTACTATGCATCAGAGGGATAAATTCACCAGACATTCTCTTAAATATTGGACTTTTTAAATGAATGTATTAAGTCACTGAAACATGAACTGGTGTAATGATGTAACTTACTGAAAGGGTCACTGAGAACATCAGTAAATGAATTTGAGCGAATCTATTTTGTGAACAGAATCAAAAGATCCCACAATTCCTGTTCTTATAATGAAGGATTCATCAATACAAATACATTTTAAAACCTTTTATTTTTATAAGTGCAGGATTCTTTTATTAACAGTGCTGAATGAACTATTACAAATAAACAGAAACTGTGGTAAAATAAAACAAACCAACACTAGATTCAGAAACACGATAAGCTAGTCTGGGCTAGGCTAGGCTAAGCGAAGCTAAGCTAAACTAAACTAGGTGGGGCTAGGCTATGCTATGCTAAGCGAGGTGGGGCTAGCCTAGGCAAACAAATGGGTATCATACAGAAGCTAGGCAACTTCAAGGTAAGACAAAGGAGCTTAAATCAAGTAGCAAATTACTGTCACTACATAATTAACATAAAACAGGTGAACTATTAGAACATGGGAAAATAAGATACAACATAAAAAGAGTTCAACGCAAATGTTCAGGGCTGGCTTCTGGTGGTCTAGCAATGAAATATCCCAGATATCCATGATACTACTCATATGTTGTATTTTAGGTTGGGTGTGTTATTGTTATTTTTAAACCATCCAGGTCTTCAGCCTGTAGTATAGCAAAGCAATAAAGAAGCAGGTTTGTTTGTAGCCTTTTCTACATTCAGGCACATGAAAAGATAACCAATTATTTAAAATTAAATTGTTTTAGTTTTTTTTTACACAGTGGATGTTTAGATTTCTTAATTATGCTGATGTCGCAATAGAATTAAATGTCAAAAAAAGTTACTCAGTAAATTTTACTCTGAGTAAATTTGAAATGAGTTACTTTTTACTTTTACTTTTTACTTTAGAACGGAAACTTTACTTGTACTTAAGTAAAATTTCATTGAAGTAACAGTACTTGTACTTGAGTAGGATATTTTATTACTCTTTCCACCTCTGATCATTTTGCTTGCAGCCAATTTACATATTTGATATCTCTTTAAAAAGGAGCACCCACAGTACAGATTGCTCTTGACAAGCAAAACAAAGCAAAAAAGACAGTTATGATATAAAAACTGAAGATTTTTCACCTTTAGGAAAAGTTTGACTCTCTGACAAATGACAGAAATGATCTCTGACTAGTTAATGTTAAGTAACAGGGTTGTGAACTTTCTTTCACGTTGTGTGGCGTCACTTGTTGGCTTAGTTTGAAAATACAGAGGCATGTGAAACAGAAATTTTGATGTTTTAGTGACCCAAAACATGAGCAGTGTAACTGTTGAAGGATTTAAAGCCAGCAGACCTGATTAACATAGACCCAGTAGTAAAAACAAGAACAGCCACACCTAAGACTAAAACACAGGAAAATAATATTACAGAACTCTAGTTTTAAATGTTAAAAAATAACAGCATCTGGTAAATAAATGAATGTTATAGTATTAATTCCACCCTTGTGTTCAAAGGAGCAGAGAGCTGGACCTGAGCCATCAAGAGCACATAGTAGTACTACAGTGGGATTGGAAGATAAATGAATGGAGAAGGATGCAAATGGGTTGAGATGAAATTATTGGTGTATATTATTAGTGTGTTCTTCTCTGTTTAAGAAAGAGGATCAGAGTACATTATGAAAGTAATCCAGTGTCATCCACTGTTGTTTGTATGTGCAGCTGCATATGGCAAATTATATAAATGAACAAACATGTATGTAAGGTGGTATTATTCCCACATGAATTCCTAAAACTCACAGCATAGTTAAGGTTGAGTCTTTATTAGTTGGTGATTAGTACATGTACATACACAACTCTTCATTAGATTTTAAGTAAGTAATTTAGATTTAAGTAAGTAATAATTCAGGTATTAATTCATGATTATTCATGTACTGTTACTGTAAAATGTTACTATAAAAATAAAAATGAATTAAACATGACAACTACACACAATCACACTCAATTCAGAAATCATGATTACAAAAATATTTTTCTGACACTACAATAATCAAGAATCATACAGACTATAAGGCAGAATGTGGCACAAATAGCACCAAATAACAGCAGCGACAACGGAAGTTTTTTTTTTTTTTTAATTGTGATTTAATGTTTGTTTAATAATTATTTCAATAATAACATGATGAAACTATATTATAATGATTGATAGCATTTATTGTCAGTTCCTGCTTTTAGATTTGCTTTTTGTGTTTGTTTAAACAGTAAAGGATACAGCAAGGGGCAGAGCATTCTAATCCCCACCATTATGGAACAACCTTCCATTTAATGTTTGGGACTCAGACAAAGTCTCAATGTTTACGTCCACATTTGTTTACTGAGGCTTTTGAGTCTTCCTCATATTGTCTCAGGGAGTTGTTTCTTGCCATTGTTGCCTCAGGCTTTCTCATAAGGGATGAATACATATTAAATTTTAACTTTGTAATTTCTATTCTGAATTTCTATATTCTGGAAAGCTGCTAAGAGACAATGTCCATTGTTAAAAGTGTTATAAAATAAAATTGAAGTGAACTGAATTACCTTTTGTGCATACACAAATCAAATTTACTTGTTATAAAAGATTTTGTTCAAATGTGTTTCTATTATTATATGATGAACACTGTGAACATTTTACATTCATCAAAATAGCATGATAGTTGCCAGTGAACCTATTTATCACATTTGCCAATCCACATCAAAATATCCTAATTATTTACAGGTTTAAAAATAATTTAAACACTATACAAACACGTAGAGGCTTATAGTATTGTATAGGTGATAAATCTTTAAATACAACACCAGCCACACTAATGTGTGAAGTGATGATCTGTACAGAGTTACACTACAACAGCATCACTTCCTGGGTTTGGCCTTCTAGATGAGTGTTCCCTCATGTGTAAAGTTCAGCACATACAGCACTATTATACAGAATCCTCACAGAGCTGTGTTCAGAAATGGCTCATCTATACAACTTACTGTACATAGTGAGATACATACCACTGATTCTCACTCTGGTTACAGGTAATTCATTTTCATCAGTTTATTCATTGTAATAACTGATTGCAGAGTTTTAATGAATTAATCTAACAACCATTAAACCTTTCTTAAGAAAATATTGCATTTACAAAACAGTTTTCTTACATTTATTACATTTTCTTCCTTACAACAGGCAGTTTTGCAGATGAAATTGGGCTGACGGGCAAAGTTGCCAGCATTTCCAGGAAAGAAACAGAAACTGTTACTCTGAAATGTTCTTATGAGACCAGAAGCAATAACATTTGGCTATACTGGTACAAACAATATCCTAACAGCGCACCACAGTTTTTAGTGTATAAAGGCGCAAGGTTGAGTTATACCCAGAGCACTCTTGCTGATCGTCGATTAGAGGCAAAAACAAGCAGAGACTCTACTGAACTTACTATCAGAGGTCTAAAGCTCTCAGATTCTGCACTCTATCACTGTGCTCTTAGAGACATAACACAGTGATACAGAGTCACTGAAAGGCTTTACAAAAACATTAACATGGCACGTACACATGCAAGAGGTTTCTAAAAACCACAACAACTTGTTATCAGTTAACCACAGACATAAATAAAAGCTGTGGTAACATATACAGCTGAAAGAAATACCAACTAAAAATAAAGAGTTTTCAAACAAGACAACTACACACTAGTCACAGTAAATTCACAAATCTATGTTTCAGGCTAAATTTTTTTTTTTTTTTACTGACTCTATCAGAGCCATTGGATCAGGTGTGTTTGCTGTCAATTTTGAATGAAAGTTATTGACATTTTTTCTTCTGTTCAATTTTCATTCATTCATTTTATGCATTATGCATGTACATACTGTAAATGCTTGTTACTTGGCTGGATGTGTGATAAGGCGATGGCCTTTTACAATCAGAGCAGATGTGAGTTTAATCATCCAGATTAAACAAACATGAAATGGATGAATAAGGAAACAGCAGCAGCTCAATGCATACAATCATGCAGATACAGGTCAAGTGCTTCATTTATTATTTATATCAATATTTTAGTACTTCACAAACTGTTAATCTCCTGGATTTTCATGCACAACAGTCTCCCAACAAAACCCTCTTTAAAATCACGGTGAACAGAAAAGTATCTATAAAAGCACATGTCTAATCTTTATGTGGATCAGCTACAACACAGGAGGACAGTACAATGAAATCTTTTTTTCCCATATCCCACAGGGTCAGCCTTGATACAGATGTGGCATTTAAAAATGCGTGCTTTTTCCCACGGCATGCCGCGAGATTCTGCGAGTCGGCGCTTTGGTATTTAAATGCATGTGTTGTACTTCACAGAATTCCCACCAGGTGGCACATGGTACAACTCATTATACAGTATAACGCAGTTCTTATATATATATTTTAATACTTTAATACATATATAATAATATTTACATTTTAAATGAATATATATAAATTTACCCGTGACTGTGTGAGTGTAAAGCTGCGAAGTATTTTATGTGCTTTGTAAATACTTAATTGCGCTGGTGTTGTCCTGCCATTTGCACATAACTTGTTTTTGTTCAACTTTAAAGATGCCTGTGCAAAGATAAAAATTAAAATGGAAAACCTCTTCAGATTAAAGTCATTATAATGCAAAATTTAACTGGTAGTTATTCCAGAAAAAAAGTCAAATTAAATAAAATTGTGACAAAGTAGTAATATTTCGCGAATAAAGTTAACACTATGAGAATAACGTAAAAATCACGAGATTCGTAGCAATACGGGATTAAATTCATGATATTTTGAGAATAATGTCATTATTTACATTAACGTGTTTAGAGTGATGAATAATATATTAGGCCTATTTGTGTATAGTGAAATTAAGGTATTAATAAAACGACTTAATGCATATGAGAATACGCATAAAAGTGAAACTTTACTCGTTACAGTTACTCTCATTGGTTGGTGATTATTGTTTCGCGCGCAGAGAGCAGCGGAAAAAAGAATGGTTTATTGATCTACCTAAATAAATATGATATTTTAAAAATGTCAAAGAGACTGTCAAACATATTTTTTCATTTTTTAAAATCCATGAGAAAAGCTGATGGTGTGCCTGATCAAAAGAGATCCTGAGAAGATGGAACTGCACACCTTTTATCAAGATAGTGGGAGACAGAAGCAAAGCGAGTTACACGGAGACAGAAACCTCCACTGATCAGATAAATGATACTGAGCACAGTCCTACTAAATCGCATATGGTAGCAGATAGCAGAAAGCATATGGTAGTAGCATGGACGACGCCAGGCCATGTTAAGGTGGGCTTTAGCCCCCCTAACAATTTTACTCAGCCATTCTCCATAAACTCTACACCAGGAACGATTCTAGGATTTTCATTTAAGGGGGGCTCAGCCCCCAATGTGGGTATAATAGTAAAAAAAAATAATTAATTAAAATAAAGTTTTGACTAACAGGGTAGGATGGTAAACGTATTGCAGCATTCCACTGTATTTCATAGATGTGTATAACATTTGAGAACTGAACAAGCCAAATATGAGTCTTCCTGATCACACACACACACACACACACACACACACTTGTCCTGTGATCCTCGCTCTGTGACGCCGCGGTCTGCGGATTGAACGCGCTGAAAGACGGGGAGGAGCCGAAGTCTGCCAGTGTTTTCATATGAAATTTGAGGAGATCCCTAAGTGATAATATTCCCCCAAGAATGAATGCTACACTTCAAGATAAACAAGTGGATCTGATGATCTCCTCTGCTGCTGTATCAGACTCTGCTCTATACTATTGTTCTCTGGCACCCACAGTGATAGGAAATCCAGCTACACTGTACAAAAACTGTGTCAGAGTTTTGTTATATTTAATAAATATAAGTTATATAATATAAGTTATATTTTATATTAAACAGTTTTTATATTTAACAGTATTTAACACCGATATATAGCATCTAAGATCTTTCACGCAAACTAGCTATGAGAAAATGAGATAATCTCCAGAACTAAGGAGTGAGTTTTAGGCTTTGCAGAAATAAGAATTAGACCTCACATGCTTTGTCAATTCTGTTGTGATGGAATATATCTGGTTAATTTAACACTGCAGTGTGTGCGGTTTAAGGTTTTGTTGCTTCATTTTATATGATGTGTGTACTTTAAATTGTTTGTGTTAAAACTTTACCCAGGAAATCTGCTCTCCACATAGCATTATCTCTACAGATGGTATAACCACTAGAAACCAGTTATTGTACACAAGTGACTAGAACTGCCTTATTTATTAGTGCATCATTTGTTTTCTGCCCTTCTGTATAATTTTTAGTGTCAGAAAGTTCAATTCAATTTCAACAATGGTAATAGGATTAATAGGGGACATCTCATTAATTAATTCATTCATTAAGCTGTAACTACAACTGTAACTGTAACTTTATTTAATCTGTCCTAGGAGAAAAGTGGATATTAGAAAAACATTCAAAACTCTACACAGTAACCTGAGCTCAAAATCAAAAAGGATTTACAATGTTTTTAAAATGAAATATGCTTTTATTTATAGAGCCATCAAGCTATAGCTCACACTATCCACATGCCACGCAGAAAACATTATTGTTAACAGAAAATGTTATTTAAAAACATCAGGTAAACAAATTTTACAGTGATTTACTGAACAGAATAATGATATTAAAAAGAAATCAGTCAAATTAAATTGATAAAAAAAATTATAAACAAGAAAAAGAAAAGAGGCTGGTAAAGCCAGGATGTTTCAGTAAGAATCAACACTAACATCACTGACACTGTCATGTGCTGCTGTGGGGTGGAGCTTCATGAACCTTTATGATGTTAACATATCAGAGTAAGGAAAGAATATTTTCATTCAGCTAAGACCAGTCATCATGTTCACTGTTATATTCATGTATCTGTGGCTTTCACTAGGTGAGTTAACATTGATATGTATATTCAGAAATTGTGTTTAATTAGATTACTTAGTCTTATTAGTTAATTGTGTGGCATTAGAAATCCTGACTTAAGTAATTCTGGCTTGATTGTGTAAAGTCTAAATACATTATGTTCTCTTCTCTATGACAGGTGACTCCATGGCAGATTCAATAGAAACGCTTTCCACTCATAAAGTTGTAGATGAAGGTGATGATGTTACTCTGTCTTGCAAATACAAAGCAAGTACTATAACAAAGAACTACCTGCAGTGGTACAGGCAATATCCAAAATCTAAACCTGAGTTCCTTCTTTATATTCACCAAGATGGAGATAAAATATCCAACACTCCCCCTAGAATGTCTCCTAAAGTTTATGGAGATGAACAAGTGGATCTGATCATCTCCTCTGCTGCTGTATCAGACTCTGCTCTATACTACTGTGCTCTGCAGCCCACAGTGACAGGAAATCCAGCTGCACTGTACAAAAACTTTCACACAGTTTTGCTACATGACCTTTTGGAAAAGTCTCTCTCTTTCTTTCTCAAAATTTATAAAGAGTTTATATTATTATAATGTTTGATTATTAGGAGACAGCTCATTCATTCATTCATTCATTCATTCATTCATTCATTCATACATAAATTCATTCATTCATTCTTCAATAACTATTCTATTCTGGCCAGGAAACCAGAACTTTCTCAGTTACATTAGATAGAAAGTTAAACATAAAGGTACATAGACGGTCCAATTAGGATCAGTTCTGATCTTCAGTGAAGCAGCTGAGGCTCTGTACAGGTTCAGGAGTTGAATACACTTTGTTCTGCAAATTATTATTGCCATAATGTGTTAAAAAAAAAAAAAAAAAAACATGGCTTCTTATTCCCAGCAGGCTTTTTTTCTGTGGAAATTGGGGTACAGTATTATGATTAAGTAAAATAAATAAATAAATAAATAAATAAATAAATAAATTCAAACAGAAAAGACCTTGGTGTGTTAAAGTCTCTTTCCTTTCACCACAAGATGGCGTAGTCTGTTATCTTATTGTTGGCTAGGTACTAGGATTCTGATGCTGACTTCTTTGATTATGAATACTACTTTACATAATTATAATAATAATACAGCTATTTTTCAGCCTTACATAGATAGAACTTTTATATATAATGCATTGACTAAAAACAGACTGTAAATGAGTTTAATGCAGTCTAGAACCAATCAGAATGTTTTAATAATCTCTGATTGTACAATCAAACCATTTAGTGTCATTTTCAACACATCACCTTGCCTTGAATACAGTTTACTTTAATCAAGAAAGGAAACTGAAATTGCAGTAGGCATATACATGCAAATTCTGTAAAAAAGACGCATGACCTATAATACATAAAAATTTACTCCAGCAGAGACAAGCACGTTATAGCTGCAATAAATAAAAGCACCTCTGTACATGTTCACTTGCAATGTGATGTTTGTCATGAGATACTCAAATACTACACCCTTTATTTGTACACAGTTTCATGCTAAAATGACAAAATAACGATATTATAATCCAACAATTCAGATGACACTGATTTAAAAAATAGATAATAAATAGATAAGAGAAAGACAAGAGGTTGTTTGTTTCTCACCCCAGTGGATAGGATTAGGAACGAGTACATCAGAGGGACAGCTCATGTTGGACGTTTGGGGGACAAAGTTAGCGAAGCCAGATTAAGATGGTTTGGACATGTTCAGAGGAGGGAGAGTGAGTATATTGGTAGGAGAATGTTGGACATGGAGGCAAAGAGGAAGGCCAAAGAGGAGGTATATGGATGTAATAAATGCGGATATGAAGCTAGTGGGTGCAAGTGTTGAGGATGCAGAAGATAAGGATAGGTGGACGATTCGCTGTGGCGACCCCTGAAGGGAAAAGCCAAAAAAAGAAGAAGGTGACAGAACACAGCGGGAAGAGAACTCTAGTTCAAATATACAAATATGTATAAATATACAAATTTACTGACACAAACTCCAAGTCCCAGAACACACACACAAACACAAACTTTCCAGCTGTGACTTGCCTTGCTACAGATTAAGCACAGGTGTGCCAAACGATACACATTTCATTCAAAAGAAAGAAAAAAAAACACTGCTTTATTTGTGCTCACATTTTGTACCATAAAGGTTAAAAAAATCACAAAAAACAAAGATAAATTGTAAAAAAAAGTTACATTTTACCAGGAACCAGATAAAAGCATTTTATCCCTTTACATTGCTTTCAGACATGAAAACTATGTTGACTTTTTTAGGTTTTGAACAAACACTGAAGAAAGAACAATAAAAAAAAAATCTTTACTTATCTTTAACATAGATAAATTTTAACATAGATAAAGATTTAACTGTAGCATTAGTGTCATTAGCTGCAGCCTCGAAGCGAGCGTAGAAGGTGTTCAGCCCGTCTGCCAGAGACACTTTCGCATTCATCATACCAGATGTTGGTGCTTTATAGTCCGTTATTGTCCTTAGTCCCTGCCACAGGCTCTTAGAGTCACTCTGTTGAAGCTGTGACTCTAGTTTTCTCCTGTAGTGCTGCTTCACCTCCTTCACCACTTTCCGCACATTGACATCAACAGTTTACTCCCACATTTGAGCACCACTAAAAACCACCCTGTTTTTGTAGAGCTCTAATTTTGTTGCACACATAATTTTTCACACCAGTCCGTGTTCTCTCCTTCAAAGCCTCCATCGCTGCTGCTATGCATTTTTCACAGCCTTGCTTACCAGGGACTTTGCATCTCTTGATGAACTCAATCACATGCTTTCCTACAGCCTTTATCTCTTTTTTCCTCCCACTTCAGTTTGAAAAAGGCTTTGAAATATCTGTTACAATTAAAAATAAAAAGCTACGTAACTAATGTCAAGGTAAATTCAACATAAAATCAATATCGATCCAACAAGTATTTTAACATTGTACTAGAGCTTTAAAAAATAAATTTTAGAATTTTTGGATTAGTACAATTTTTCTTGAGAGTAATAAGTGTGAAGATATTGTCTTTCAGATTAGTTTAAAACCTGATAGCCATAAAACCACAAACATAAGGAAGTTGGCTTTTTACTATCTGTGATACTAAAGGACAGCTCCTTTTTATCTATATTCAAATTCAAATTTTATTGGTCACATACATAATCGTACACAGTATGATATGCAGTGAAATGCGTACAAGACTATTTGCTTTGACCCTTGAAAAGGAAAAGGAGTAAGGACAGAAAAGACAGGGATGAAATGTAAAATATAAAATACATAATATAAAATATTAAAAAAACTACAATTATAAAATATAAAAAAGGTAAATAAAAAGAGAATATAACATAAATAAAATAAAAATATAAATAAAGTAAGGTGGGGTATCTGTGTATACAGAATATGTATATAAAATATAGAATATATATAAGAAATGTAAGATATGTAAAATGTAAACAACTGTATTATACAGAACTATATAAAGTTTAGTGTGCAATAATGTGCAATGTGCAGACAGCAGCAGTACAGGGTGGTCATTTAGTGAAATAAGGTGATGAGATGATGAGAGCAGTGGTATTGCCCATCTTAAAGCGGAAATGTGCACAAGTCCTCTTTGTGTATAACAGGACCAGAATGTCCCATATATGTGCCATATATGTTTATGTTTTATGTATTGTGTTTCACAGTCCTGTAATGTGCAAATGTGCAAATGTACGGTACGGTTTGGTGTTTTCCAACACATGCATGTAGGAAGCATTGCAAGTCCAATCAGTGAGTCCTATGTGGAGTTCTGGTTGAGAGACCGTATGGCCTGCGGGAAGAAGCTTCTCCTCAGTCTCTCTGTGTTGGCCTTCAGGGAGCGGAAGCACTTCCCTGACCTCAACAGGGAGAAAAGTCCATTGTTGGGGTGACTGAGGTCCTTCACGATCTTCCTGGCCTTGGTCCAGCACCGCTTGTTGTAGATTGAGTGCAGGTCAGGGAGCTTGGTACGGACGATGCTCTCAGCTGATCGCACCACCCTCTGAAGAGCTCGTCTGTCCTGCATGGTGCTGTTCCTGAACCAGGTTGTGATGTTTCCCATCAGGATGCTCTCTATGGTGCAGGAGTAAAAGTTCCTAAGCACTTTAGCAGGCAGTCTAAAGTCTCTCAAGCATCTGAGGTGGAAGGGATGCTGCCGGGCCTTCTTCACCACGGTGTTGATGTGACAGGCCATGACAGGTCCTGCGTGATGTAAACACTCATGTATCTGAAGCTGTCCACTCTCTCCATTGGGCTCTCGATCACAGGGACCTGATAGTTCCTCTCCTGCTGTCTGCTGAAGTCCACTATCAGCTCCTTAGTCTTGCTGATGTTAAGGTGGAGGTTGTTCCGCTGGCACCAGTCCTCCAGGGTCTTAATCTCCTCCAGGTAGGCCGTCTCATTGTTGTCGGAGATCAATCCGACCACAATGGTGTCGTCAGCAAACTTGATGATGTTGGTGGAGTTGGTAGTGGCCATGCAGTCATACATGTACAAAAAGTACAGCAGTGGGCTCAGAACACAACCCTGGGGGCTCCAGTTCTGAGGGTGAGTGAGGCTGAGACATGTTTGCCCATCCTTACTGCCTGTAGTCTGCCACTTAGGAAATTGGAGATCCACTGACAAAGAGATGGGCTGAGTCCCAGGTGCTCCAGCTTGGTGGTGAGTGTGGAGGGGATTATATTGTTAAATGCTGAACTGTAGTCAACAAACAGCATTCTAACATAATTCCCCTTTCTAGTGTCCACGTGAGTAAGTGATGTGTGAAGGAGGTGGGAGAAGGCATCATCGGTTGACCAGTTCGGACAGTAGGCGAACTGTAGTGGATCCAATGTGTCTGGTAGTGAAGTGATGATGAAGTCTCTGACCAGCCCCTCAAAGCACTTCATCACTACTGAGGTCAGGGCTACAGGGCGATAGTCATTGAGGGAAGCAGGATGGGGTTTCTTCGGGACAAGAACAATGATGGACTCTTTGAAGCATGTGGGGATTCAAGCTTTTTTTGGGACTGTGCAGACGTGTTTTTCTGAGCTCCGTCAAGCTGACCTACAATTTCGCTAAGTTTTCTAGATTTCTTTCCTAGAACATAACTTTTTATAATATTTTAATTGGCTGATAGTGTCACATAACATTCTCATTCCAAACGCTTTTTAAATCACTAGTTTTATTTGTTTTCCTGAACACCTGCTTACAGCTGGTTAGCCCACTAGCACACTAACACGGCTATTAGCATGCTAACCCACTAGCCTGGCTATCTCGAGTCTGTTTAGATTCTACATTTTTCACCAATTATCTCTGTTATTCTACTTCGTTTTAACATTATGTCTGTCGTGGGTTTGCCTTTGAGTGCAGGTGAGGATTCCTTTGAGCTGCACTCGGTGGATGTGGAGCTGGAGGCCGTGGAGAAGCAGATCTGTGACCTTCAGGTGAAGCTAGCCCAGCTGCGACAGCGGAGAGCCACGCTGGAATCATCCCGGGCTGACGCGCACCTGTCCCAGGTAAATCCGAGGCATGATACGGTTACTCCCACTACCTCAACACCGCATGTTTCTCTGTCCAGGCCCAGCGCAGCTAGGATGCAGCCTGCCCAGGTTTTGTTCACTCCGGCGCCGGGGTACCACGGAGCCTGGATGCAGCAGCAGTGGAAGACACGCGCCTTGCCCCAGCCGAGAACCTCTCCCCCTCCGCCGCCACCTGTCTTTGAGATCTCGACACGCAACCGCTTCGCTCCCCTTCGCGAGACAGCGCGCGACACGGTGATCATCAGAGACTCCATCGTCCGGCACGCCCGTGCTACCGCGGCTAAAGGTAAGGTGCGCACTCATTGTTTTCCTGGTGCTCGTGTTGTTGATGTTGCTGCACAGGTACCCGCAATCCTCACCAAGAACATTGGAGCTGTGGTCCTCCATGCTGGCACGAACGACATCAGGCGGAGGCAGACGGAGATCCTGAAGGACTTCAGGAGCCTGGTGGAGAAGGTTTGCACCACATCGCCCCCAACAAGGATCATGTCAGGACCACTTCCCACGTTCCAGCGAGGAATCGAAAGGTTCAGTAGGCTATTTGCATTTAATGAATGGTTACAGTCTTGGTGTCAAGAACAGAAAATACCATTTGTTGATAATTGGAATGTTTTCTGGGAGCGCCCTAGGCTCTACCATTACTATGGCCTGCACCCAAGCAGAGCTGGAGCAGCAGTCCTCTCCGACAACATATCCAGGACACTGCGCACCATCTGACTGGTAAGTCATACCTCAGATTACATCCATAATAGCTACTGTTCAACTTGCCAGACTAATACAAGCAGGTTAATCCGACCGTCTGCTAGCTGCAATGAGTCGTCACTCAGGGTTCATAACATTGAGACTGTGTCTATTCCCCAAGCCAAATGAAAATGTTTTAACAGAAATCAGAAAATTTGTTTTAGTAACCTGATTAACATAAAAAATGATCATAGTGAATGTACAGCCAGCACCTTTAATCTGAAGTTAGGACTGTTAAATATAAGATCTCTGTCAACTAAAGCACTTATTATTAATGAACTGATTATTGATCAGGAGTTTAGTGTTCTTTGTTTAACAGAAACATGGATTAAACAAAATGAGTATGTAGCATTAAATGAAGCTTGTCCGCCTGGTTTTAGCTATATGCACCAACCACGTCTAACAGGCAGGGGAGGAGGTCTCACAGTTTTTCATGATAATAAGCTAGGCGCCACACAAAAACCCATACATCAATTCAACACATTTGAAGTTCTTTATACTAACATAACGTATGCAGCTACAAATAATAAGTTCACAGAGTCAGTCACACTAATTGTTATTTACAGACCCCCAGGGTCTGAATTCCTCAGTGAATTTGGAGATTTTACTTCAAACCTTTACTTCGTAAAGAATTAATAGTAGAAGACTTCAACATTCATTTTGATAAGCCAGAAGACCCTCTGAGAACAGCAGTTGTATCCATCTTAGATTCATTAGGTGTTAATCAAAATGTAATAGGACCCACTCATAAAGGAGGTCACACTTTGGATCTCATTTTTACATTCAGATTAAATATAGAAAACATAGTCACTCTTCCACAGTCAGAAGCTATCTTAGATCACTATCTTGTTTCATTTAAAATGTGTCTTAGACACAAGATGCGCAATCTGCCACGTTACCGTATGAGCGTACATTTACGTCTGCTACTGCAGAGAGATTTACCAATAGTCTCCCAGAATTATCTCACATGATTGGTTCGGCGTCTGACCCCACAGAACTTGACCAGGCAACTGATTACCTGAAGTCAATGTTTCGGAACACCCTATACACTGTAGCTCCACTTAAATGGAAAATAATTAAAGAGAAGAAACTAGCACCCTGGTACAATGACCACACACGAGCTTTAAAACAATCAGACTATCAGACAAAAAATTCAGACTATTAATTTAAAACCAAATTATTTGTTAGATAATTCTTTAGGTAATATAGCTATTTCTGATCAGAGCTTAGAATGCTTCACTCCACTTCAAGAACCTGACCTAATTTCACTAATTTCCTCTTCAAAACTCTCTACCTGCATCCTTGATCCTTTACCCACGTCTTTCCTTAAACAGATATTACCAGTAGCTACCAAACCCCTTCTAAAAATCAACAATTCTTCCTTACGCACTGGCTATGTGCCTAAATCCTTTAAGCTAGCAGTTATAAAACCCTTGATTAAAAAAATGGACCTCGACCCTGGTCAGCTGTCTAACTATAGACTAATATCAAACCTGCCCTTTTTCTCCAAGATCCTAGAAAAGGCAGTAGCACAGCAGTTATGTTCATACCTGCATAGAAATAACATTTATGAAAAAAAATCAGTCAGGATTTAGGCCTCATCATAGCACTGAGACAGCACTGGTTAAAGTGGTCAATGATCTGTTACTTGCTTCTGATCAGGGTTGTGTCTCCTTACTGGTGCTACTGGAGCTTAGTGCAGCTTTTGACACCATTGACCACACTGTTCTACTTGATAGACTAGAACATTTTGTTGGTGTAAAGGGATCAGCCCTCTCCTGGCTCAGGTCTTATCTGACTGACTGATATCAGTTTGTAGATCTAGATGGTGACTTCTCTACGCTTACCAAGGTTATGTTCGGTGTTCCACAAGGTTCTGTTTTAGGCCCACTGCTTTTCTCCCTATATATGCTACCACTTGGTGCAATTATTCATAAACATGGTATTAGCTTCCACTGTTATGCCAATGACACAGCTATATGTTCAGCTAAGTCAGATGAGAGAAAACAGCTTATTAAGATTGAAGAATGTGTAAAGGACATTAGACATTAGGCCACTGCTTAATTCGGACCAGACAGAGGTGCTAGTACTAGGACCACATACAGCTAGAAGTGAGCTTTCTGATTACAGAGTAATGGTGGATGGTCTTTTGGTTTCATCTTGTCCAGCAGTAAAAGATCTTGGTGTGATTATTGACTCTGGTCTTTTGTTTGAAGCTCATGTAGATAATATCACTAGGGTAGCCTTCTTACATCTCAGAAATATCGCTAAGAAAAGAAATATGATGTCACGTCATGATGCAGAGAAACTAGTTCATGCTTTTGTTACCTCTAGGTTGGATTATTGTAATTCCTTACTGTCTGGATGTTCCAGTAGGAGCATACACAAGCTCCAGTTAGTCCAGAATGCAGCAGCTAGAGTCCTAACTAGAACCAGAAGATATGAACACATCACTCCTATTTTAGCCACACTACATTGGCTCCCAGTAAAATTTTGCATTGATTATAAAATACTGTTACTATACTTTAAAGCACTAAATGGTCTCGTGCCGCAGTACTTGAGCGATCTTTTAGTCTTTTATGATTCGCCACGCCTACTCCGATCAAAGGGTGCTGGCTACTTGGTAGTACCTCAAGTAGCAAAGGCTACAGCAGGGGGCAGAGCATTCTCTTTCAAAGCCCCAAAGTTATGGAACAGCCTTCCAATTAGTGTTTGGGATTCAGACACAGTCTCAATGTTTAAGTCTAGGCTGAAGACACATTTGTTTAGTCAAGCTTTTAATATATAGTTCTTAGGAAAAGGAGCAGATCTGAAAGGTTCATGGGCGTTTGGTGTACTGGGATGTTTGGCTGCTGTCATCTTTCCACCCTCGCAAGTCGCTCAGGTTTTGCTGACTGTGAAGTGGTTCGACGTCTTATGTCCCAGGAAGCCTTCATGTCTGTCACCTTCTGGCTCTCCCTTTTAGTTATGCTGTCATAGCTAGTCTTGCCGGACTCCCTGCCTGCACTTTATACATCATCTGCATTGTCTTAAACATCACATGATCAGAATCTTTCTTAATATCTTTCTCTCTCTGTCTTTCTCTGCCAGGCTATACACCCCACTCCTGAGCTCCCACTGTTTGCCAGTTCCATTGTGACCACTGCCCTACCCCTGGTCGGAGTCTTGTCGCTTGTTGGTGCCCACTGATGCTGTGGATGGATCTGTGTGGACCAGGAGACAGCCATGGACAGAGCCACTTGGGGACTTTCACACCGTCACAGATCTGCCATTACATCTGTCAGCTTGTGACAGCAAAGAATTAGTGTCTATAATGACCTTAGAAACTACACTGACCTAATAGTTCCTCATGGGCCATTGATTTCTGTTGTAGAAAGGACATTAATCAGTTACAGTTACCTTATTTCCTGTTTACTGTCACCCAAATGAGGATGGGTTCCCTTCTGAGCCTGGTTCCTCTCAAGGTTTCTTCCTTTTCCATCCCAGGGAGTTTATCATTGCCACCATCGCCACAGGCTTGCTCATTAGGGATAAGATTTCTAGTCTCTAAGATTTCTTATTTCTAGTTATTTAGTTTTTTTTATTTATTTTGTTTTATTTTAATCCCTCCCCTTTCTCTGTTTTTCTTCTTTTGTAAAGCTGCTTTGAGACAATGTTCATTGTAAAAGGCGCTATACAAAATAAACTGAATTGAATTGAATTGAAAATTGCCAATTGAGTTAAGGAGAAGTTGAATATGTCTGTGAACACTGGTGCTAGCTGGTCAGCGCAGGCTCTGAGGACTCGACCTGAGATTCTGTCTGGTCCTGTTGCTTTCTTGGTGTTCACTTTCCTGAAGGCTCTCCTCACGTCATGCTGGAAGATGATGAACGCATTTCCGGTGTTGGCATTCTCTTCCTGTCCGCAGCTATCAGCATTATCTGTAGCAATAGCGTCATTAGCTGCAGCCTCGAAGCGAGCGTAGAAGGAGTTCAACTTGTCTGCCAGAGACACTTCCGCATTCATCATACCGGATGTTGGTGCTTTATAGTCCGTTAGTCCCTGCCACAGGCTCCTAGAGTCACTCTGTTGGAGCTGTGACTCTATTTTTCTCCCGTAGTGCTGCTTCACCTCCTTCACCGCTTTCCGCACGTTGTATGACGCAGCCTTGTACGAGTTCATGTCACCCGACTCAAGTCCCGGGTTGTAGGCAGCAGTGCAAGATCTCAGAGCGTCGCAGATGGTCTTATCCACCCACGGCTTTTGATTGGTAAAACGTTCTGATGGTGGTTTTCTGCACAGTATCATCTGCTAGTTTCCCGATGAATCCCACAACCGCTTCCGTAAACACATTTATGTCATCAGAGCTCCGCTGGAACATGTCCTAGTCTGCATCATCCAGAGCGTCCTGTAGAGTGGCCACCTATTGGTCCGTCCAGCAGGCAACCTCCCTCTGAGCTGGAACTTCCTGCCTGAGCCTTTGTTTATATCTTGGCATGAGGAAGATGGCGGCGTGGTCGGATTTCCCAAACGGTGGACGAGATTGTGCCTTGTAGCCATCTTTAACTGTTGTGTAGCAGTGGTCCAGTGTCCTTTCACCCCTGGTGGGGCAGGTGATGTGCTGATAAAAGTTCGGCACTGTGCATTTGAGGTTGGTGCTGTTAAAATCCCCCGCCTCAATGAGCATAGCGTCCCGGTGCTGTGTCCGGTGATGAGTGAGAGCTTCATGCAGCTCGCATAAAGCAGTGTCCGTGTCTGTCTGAGGCGGAATATAAACGGCGCTGACTATGGCCCATGTAAACTCCCGAGGAAGGTAAAAAGGATGACATTTGATGGTCAATAGTTCCAGGTTGGGTGTGCAGGAGTGTGTGAGAGGAACAACATTTGCGCTGTTGCACCAACTACTGTTCACCATTAAACACACGCCGACTTCCCTTGAATTCTCCGAATCCAGTGTTCTGTCCATGCGGTTAACCCGAGAAGAATACCGGCGTGGTCTGGTACCTCTGAGTTCAGCCATATCTTAGTGAAGCAGAGGAGATTGCAGTCCTGAATGTCTCTCTGGAACTTTGCCCTGGCCCTGAGGTCATCGAGCTTGTTTTCCAGCGACTGGACGTTGGCGAGCAGGGTTACATTTCACAGTATTTTATCTAACCAGTCCCAGTTCAACAGCTTATTAATGTTAACTCAGACAATCCAGCCATTGGTTAAGCTACAAAGTGATGGCATAGAAGGAAGTACTTTGACATTACAATTTTGTATTTATTATGTACTTCAACTTTAACCAATAACCAACAAGCATGCTGGGGCTGCCATTTTATGTTGATTTCAATCATTTGAATATTTTTTATTAATGGTGATTGATTACAAATTTATCTTCCTTGATCCTGTTATGACCCTAAAAGTTGAAAGGTTTCTGCTGCTACTGTAGGTTCACTGCAATCTTTATCATTATCACTTGAACTGGGACCAGCTAGGGGCTCTATTTTTATAATAGAGAAATGAACAGAAAATAAGTGTTTTAAAAGCATCTTTCTAATATACATTTACTGCCCTCGTTATTAGTTACATTAATGTATATGGCCAAAAGTATGGACGTCTTACAGCAATATGTGATTCTTTCCTAAGCTGTTACCACAAAGTTGGAGGCACACATTTTTTATAGATGCCTTTGGATGAAGTAGCATTTCCTCTTCTCTAGCAGAGTCAAATCTGTTCCACCATGAATACCCCTGTGCACGAAGTGAGCTCCATAAAGATATGGTGTACATGGGATGGAGTGGAAGCGATGAGCTCTGACCTCAACCCTATTGAACACCCTACATCAGTACATGACTTTTACACCCTTGTGGCTGAATAAGCACAAATCTCCACAACCACACTCCAAAATCTAGTGGAATATAGAGTACAGCTTATTATAACATCAAATGGGGACTAAATGTGGAATGGGACATTCAGCAACACAAACAAATCTTATGGTCAGTGTCCACAAACCTGCATATAATGCATAATTCTGAACAGATTTGAAAATATGTACAATATAAACAAATGCATGTGCGCTCATGCCATTCGTTGATTTCAATATGAAGTTTCTTTCCTTAGTAGTCTGACAGTGTTCCCTTTTCCATTGCTATTAGGACCTTACTCAACTTTGCCAGCTGCAGTGTCCCCTCTGACAATCGGTAATGCTCTCTGTGCGCTCTGATATTATGACCCAGAAAGTCAGCTAATTGTTCTGCTTCATTTTCATTAAGGTTAAGAATCTTTGACATTGTTGCTATATGCTTCCTGAGTCTAGTTGATAATGTTTGGGGATTCTTAGCACCACAGTCACAGGCAGCTCTGTAAATGCATTCTCCTACTCTGTGGGCAGACATTACTCCTGATCTTGCAAACATAAAAGGATTCTCCAGTGGGGCACCACAAGCCTCATGTGTTTCAACAAGCAGCTCCATTGCAGTAACCATTAAAGGCTTGAGTAGCACAGAAACCTTCCTCCCTTGTTTACCATGGATCTCAACAATGATGAATTGCAAACATAGTTTCCTCTCAAACTCAGATGGCTATTTCTTCATGTAGCTCAGAAGAGTCTCTGTTTTTAAAGGCTGACAAAAGCATTTGTAATGCCTCACCTTATTTTCTTCTGTTGAATAAGATGACTTGTGACAGTGTAACCTTGGCACAGACAGCATAACTGTAGAAGGGCTGTTTCTGAGCATACTCTGGAGTTCATGCTTTTTCTGCAAACACAAGCATAAGGAAGTTGTCTTTTTTACTATCAGTTATTTTTAATGTCACTGTTGGACATTAGAGAAATACCTTTTTTTTTAGAATGTTTTGATATCCATATTATATCTTAAGCAATATTTCTCTCTATAACAGACAGATTCACAGATAAAATTGGACCAAAGCTGAAGTAACAGCAGAAAATAAAGAGGCATTGTGTCACTCAGTTTTTCCCATGAGTCATTCTAATTAATTTTAATTAATTTATATGTACAAGCATAAATTAAGATTGGTTATATATTCAAAGAGGCACAATATTGTACAACTTTTTTTATGGATTCATTCAGAAATGTTTAATTTAAGAGGTGTAGTATAATCTATGGCAGGAGAATATTATTTTCCAAGTTGTCACAAAGCAAGAAAAAAAAACATCACAACTGTCTCTAAAGCTGTGATCTTAGAGCCACTGTCTCAGAGACCTCCTCTGTCCTGTACTTCCAAAAGTCATCAAAATGGAGACAGCAACCATAAGTATCCATAAGTGAGTGGTGCAGGTGCTCTAATCTGCCAGGCTGTTACAGATTCATAGTTGCAGGTCACCATGTCAACATGACAGATGAAGAATATCCAGATTGTATTCATACTGTATTCATACAGATTGCTTATAAAAATGTGATTTCATTGCACATACCAAACTTAATGAAAAGAAGTTTCTAATTATTCTATTGAATTACAGAGTAAGCATGAACTCACTTGGTATTAATGCAAACCTATTAAATCTCAAGAAATCTCATGAGGAACCTTTAACTGTAGAATAAATTTAGTGTGTTTAAAATGTGTAGTAGATTTTTTTGTTTTTAAATACAAAAAGATATTATTTTGAGTAATTTTTTGTCATACATCTGTTGAGACTTTTCACTTGTTATGGTATTGCCCTCATGTAAGGAAACTTTGGACATTAGAGAGAAAACTTTGGCTACATTTATGCTGTTCTTTTGGCTGCTCCCTGCATGTGTGAGGGGTCGCCACAGCGGACCAACTGGGCCGCACAACAACTTGGCGCAGGTTATACGCCGGATGACCTTCCTGACACAAACTTCCCATTTTTATCCGGGCTTGGGACTGGCACTGGATGCAGTGTCTGGGGTTAGGGCAATGGCTGGGAATCGAACCAAAGCCTTCTGCATGGTATGCCAGCAGTGCACTCCTTTGGCTACATGTAGAATTGATAATATTCACCCCACTTTTTCAATGTTATAATGAAGACTGGTTGTGGAGCAGTAATTACAACTAAAAAAACCCTGGTGTCCCTCTGACCCCTGGGGACACATATTCTGATCAACAGTGTCAGCTGCAGGAAGGGTGCAGCTCCACAGGCAATGACAGTAAACTCCACTCCTTCAGCTTTATCTTTCAGCATCTCTATCATGCTGCTCTTTAATCTTTTTTTGTTAATGCTTCTTCCAGGTATGTACATCTTAATATTAGTTCCATTGGTTACATGTTTTCCTATTTCATTAATTTGCTTATTACTTTTCTTGTTTTTCTATAGGGAGCACATCAGTGCAAATGACTGATCATTTTATAACAGAAAAGCTGGTCTTGAAAGTTAGTGATGTCATTCTGTCCTGCAATTTGACTACTACTACAGGTGATTATATACAATAGTATCACCAATATCCCAAATCTCCCAGACTAGAGTTTTGTGTCTCCATATATATTTCTGATACTGGAAAGCAGTCTGTCAAAGCTGAGAAAAAGCCTGAGGATCTGAAGATTTCCTCTGCTGCAGTATCAGACTCTATAGTGTACTACAGTGCCCTGAGGCCCACAGTAACAGGAACCAGTAACACTGAACAAAAACCTCTTGCTAGGCAAAGAAAGTGCTTACACACTGCTTTATACTCAAACACTACATTTCTCTATTGGCAGAAATAACAATGCAGTGGAAAACAGAGTAACATTTTAATGTGTCATCAATACATGTACAGTGACATGGCTACATATTTTGAAGAAACAAGATAAAAGTTATTGTTGTTTAAGGGACTCTACAAATAAACAGTGTAATTCACACACTTTTAGCTCTTCCACACATTCATTTATTCAATGATTATTCTGTTTTAAAGCACTTAATTTGGAAGAATCAGAAGAGTGGATCCAAGCCTATTCAGGGTATGACTTTCATCTTAACTCTCTCTCATTCTCATATTCACACACAAACCTGTGTATATCTAGCAGCACTAGTTTGCCTTAAACTGTTTTTGAGACATAAACTCTGTGAGATTTCCTGCTGGAACTGTTGCTAGATTTGAGTTGTATCCAAGGGTGTAACTTTGGTTTGAGAAGTGGGGGAAAATTTTTTCGATTTGAATCCAATTTCCTGCATTTACATACATTTAAGTACTATGGTGATACAAAATCCAGGAAAGAATTAAGTGCAATCCCAAAAGCCACCTCCTAAAGAAAGGACTCTATTATATTATAATATAATATATATATATATTGATATATATATCCTGAATGTTTATCCATTAACATATTCTTATTTTATTAATGAGAGAGAGAGAGACACCCAAAAACAAGTGATGTAACTAATAATGTCAAAATATCACAGGAAAATTGATTAAATGGGATGAGTGAATCCACGGATTCTTAGGACCACATTGTTTAATTAATACAAAAACATTTCTACAGATTTATATAAGCAGTATACAGACCAGCACAGTTGTCATAAATATGCATAAATACAAGTAGGTGGAGTTAGAGGTGGAGATGTACATCAAGTAGTAACATTGACATTCATTTCTAAAGCTAGAGGATTGAACTAAACACTCAGGAAAACAATGTTGTTCCTCTTCGTGGTGTTTTTCACTCTTGCTGATGTTGGTAAGTCATATACACTGCACACAAAATATTATTCTTTCTAATTAAGAAAACACAATTTTCCATGTGAAATGTGTCATTTATGATTAAAATATCACAATATTGTTGTAATATTTTTTATAGTGGAGTCTGCTGACAATAACATTAAACCAGATCAAACCAATGTATTTTCAATGGAAGGTAGCAACATATCACTGTCCTGCACATATACTGGATCAGTTAACAGTCTCCACTGGTATCGACAAAAACCTGGATCAAGACCTGAGTTTCTGCTGCTAACTGATGAAAGCGGTACACTTTTCATACAGGCTCAGCCACCTCATCCACAATTGTCCATAAAACAAAATAAAAAAAGAAAGTGGATCTGATCATCTCCTCTGCTGCTGTATCAGACTCTGCTCTATACTGCTGTGCTCTGAGGCCCACAGTGACAGGAAATCCAGCTGCACTGTACAAAAACTTTCACACAGTTTTCACACAGAAACCACCTCCGTCAATGCTTTAGTGAAAGTTACATGCCCATTTTGGGGGGATTCTCCCTTTCTCTCTATTGGTCAGGGTCATAGTGGATACAGAGTATCCAAACTCTTTCACATACTCATTCACACAAATGTGCAATTTCTCCTGGCAAATTTTCCTACTGTCATGTTCTTTTGGAGGTGATGCAAAACTGCACACAAACTGACAGTAACCTGAACTCATCATCAAACTGGGGATCCTGAAGCTGTGATGCAGCAACACTACCTGCTGTGTCACTGTGCTATCACACTGTTAAAATCCTTCTGCTTAAAGTGTTTTCTTGTAGTGTGGTGTTGTGTCATTTTTATAATAAAGAAAGATTTCTACCCTCATGGTACAATTCCATATTGACTGATAACAAGTGCACTAAAGACAAGGCTCAGGTCAATCCTCATAGCAGAATTCCACAATGCCAGTGGACTCATGATCCTCTCTGTTCTGTCTGGAGTAATTACTCTGCAGATGAAGGGCATTTTATTGTCTAAGTGTCGTAACTTCACATATATAATAGTCAAACTGATCAGATTTTTGAGTAAAAGAATTAAACCTCAACAGAATGAGATAATCTTTCAAACTAAGATATGGTCTATTAAAAAATAAGGTCTAATATATAATTATTAAGATCATCATCATATATGTGTGATTGTATGACCTGTTTGCACGGTTTTATTCATTTATTAATGTGTTAAGGTTTTTCTCTTTGGTGAACACAAGATGGTGCAGTCACTTATCTTACAGTGGGTCAAGTACTAGAGCACCACACAACCTGCTCACATTCTCTGAGATGATGGAAGCTACTTTTCACAGGAAAACCTAAATGTGACATAGAGTATACTTGTTCTTCTATCATACATACTGCTGATATAATATCCTAACCCCTGCCCTGGTTACTCTTAGTGCCATAGTCTTAGTTAATTTCAGAAATATCATTCTGATTAAACAACACAACTGTCCACTTAAGACTAAACTGGCATAAGAATAAATACTCATCTAATGTCATTTCTTTGATAAACAAAATCACCTGCTGTGTCAGAAACAATTTTACAACACTTCTCATATTTAGAGCCATCTCTAACATACATAATTAAAATAGTTGACAATGTAATTATTAGATTAGATTTTTTACTAGATTAATAGATTGATCATTTTTACATCAATGTTCTGCTTTCAGTATGTGTTTGTAAAGCCTGGATGTTTCAGAAAGAATCAACAATCTGACAACAACATTGGTGACACTGTCATGTGATGCTGTGGGGTGGAGCAATTTTGAAGCTTTATGGTGTTAACATATTAGATTACAGAAAGATCTCCACTATTTTCACTGAGCTAAGACCAGTCATCATGTTCACTGTTATATTCATGTATCTGTGGCTTTCACTAGGTGAGTTAACATTGACTTTTTGTTATTGCAGAAATATTAACTATATTATATTAAATATTAGTCTGTGTGGTGATGCAGTGTGAAAATGTAGAGTGTGGGTCTGACTTAAGTATTTCCTGTTGATTATTTAAAGGTTAAAAAGATTATGTTCTCTTCTCTCTGATAGGTGACTCAATGGCAGATTCAGTAGATCCACTTTTCACTCATAAAGCTGTAGATGAAGGTGATGATGTTACTGTCTCCTGCAGATACAAACCTGTTGGCTCAGGAAACTACCTGAAGTGGTACAGGCAATATCCAAAATCTAAACCTGAGTTCCTTCTTTATACTGTTCAATGTTGAACTCATAAGTCTGATTCTCCCCCAAGAATGTCTGTTAAATTTGATGATAAACAAATGGATCTGATCATCTCCTCTGCTGCTGTATCAGACTCTGCACTATATTACTGTGCTCTGGTGCCCACAGTGACAGGAAATCCAGCTGCACTGTGCAAAATCATTGACACTGTTTTGAAAGCAGTTCTACTGATAATTTTGAATGTACATTCCATAATTGAGGAAAATCTGTCTCTACACTAAAAAATGTGTTAGATTTACTTAAAAATATAATGCATCATTTTTGCAAGCCCATTTTTAAGTAATTTACACATGGGATTGTAAGCAATTGTAACTAAAAATTGTTAGTAGGTGATGCTTAAACATTTGAGTATCCCATCAAACATTTTTTCTGAAATTTATTGGTTGGTGCAACAAAATATTTAGTTTTTTTTTTGTTTAATAATAAAATGAATCCATTTCCACCATAAAGCTTCTGTATAATCCACTACAAAATTTGATAGATAATCTATATTATATTATTAATTTTAATTCTTGAATTTTAAAATACCTAGCTATTAATCTAATAGTTATATATAACAATGAGTGGAAAAAAACAACAGTCAATTGAAGAATATTAAAATACTTCTTTTTTTTTGTTTTGACAAATGTAACTTGTTTTAAAACATTTAAGTTCAGCAATTTACACCTTTAATACAAATATGCATCTTTGAAATATATATTAGTTAACATTCTGTAACAACAGTATTGCAGCTTTAAATTAGTTAAAGTCCAAAGCTAAATTTTTTAAGTAAAATCTATTTGATTTAATGAGCCATATTTGCTGGGGGCAGACATCAGTTTTTACAGTGTGTACAGTTGATTTCTTTTGATTTGAAGTTGTCTTTTTTATTTAGAAATTGACCCGTTTTTTAAACTTAATTCTTTTCTTTACACTGGATGTGCGGTAAGCTGTTTCTTTTTATTTAAAATTTACTTCTTTGGATCTGAAGCTGATTCTTTAATTTTTTATTTAAACTTGACGTCTTTTATTGACAGATTATTTCTTTTTATTTCAACTTTTGTAGTTGAAATTAACACATTATAATTTACATTTTTAATTTTTATTTAAATTTTAATGTTTTATTTGATTTATTTAAAGTTCACACTTTGTAAAAGTTGGTTTCATTTATATGCAGCTGTTTCTGTTATTCAACGTGTTTATTTAAAATTGAGTTTTTCTTTTATCTTGATTTCTATTTTTATGTTTTTGAAGATTTTCTTTTTTGACTTTATTTAAATTTGTTTAATTTCATTCACCACAAAACAGCACCTGACAACATGCAATGCACAGCTGAGCTTTATTATTTACCTACAAGCTACAACTTTGCTACCAGTGTAGGTCATAGTGAAACCTCAAAGAAACAATAAAGTAAACCACCTGGGACCCCACCTAGCAACCACCTTTCATTAGCAACCAACTAAATGCAATTCTTTAACCATCTTGAATCAAAATCAGAATCAGCTTTATTTGCCAAGTGTGTGCAAACACACAAGGAATTTGTTGTGTTTTTTAAAGTGCTCTTGGCTCTCATACATACATACACACACACACACACACACACACACACATACATTGTCATGATCCCTGCTCAGCTGCCTCACCCGGATTCTGCTACTCCAGTTCCTGGTTTTCACCTGATCTCTCTCTCTCCCCCTCCCTCTCTTTTCTGCTCACTCTGCCACCCTAATTACCTGATGACCTGTGCTCCTCTCTCTGTCCTATTTAATCAGCTATTCTGGGCTGAATCCTGCTATATTTCTGACACATGTTCTGTCTGATCTCTGCCAACCGTGAGTACCTGATTTGACTATGGAACTGTACCTGGATTAAGCCTTGGACCCTGTTTATTACCTGAAAGCCAGTTCTTGTCTGATCCCTGGTTCTGACACCTGCCTGTATTATTAGACCTGGATTCTGTCTGCCTGCCTGCCTGAATCTGTCTGCCTCTATTCTGCCTGCCTCTCTGTTACCCTAGCCATCAATATACTTCTCTCTCCTGTCTGCCATTTTGGGAGCCCGCTTCTGTCCACCATGTTGGATTTCCTCAGCACTCACTCTCCTGTTTTCTGCTGTAGCGCGCTGTCACTACTGTTTCTGGGTTCACTCTACAAGAAACTGATGAGTATCATTTGTTTGTGAGAATATCAGCCACGTTTCAAAATCCTCCACTAACCTCTGTCTCCTGTGTTCCTGCTGCTGCTGTTACCACCTGCACGCTGAAGAACCCTCACCCTGAAAACTGTCCAATTAATAACTTATTGTTCAATAAAAGTTTTTGTTTTCATTTCACTCCTGGTGTTATCACTGAGTTGTGTGGTGTGTTTTTTTTTTTTTTTTTTTAAAAAACACCTTAAACCACTGCTATAAGCGTTACAGTACAATGTGGCCAACATGGACTCCTCAGATAACCCAGGGTGAAAAACAAAGTTTGAAAGTCTTTATGAACACTTTGTTCAGCTTGATACGGTTGTTTGTCAAATCCAGTCATTAGTGGATCAGGTTAACACACACTCCCTCTGTTTCCTCGCAGCCATCTCCTCCTGCATCACCATCAGCCCACTTGCCACCTCACTGGGAACCACCACTTTGTCTGCCTGAATGTTTCTCTGGAGAACCTCAGAAGATCATCCCATTCCTCACGCAGTGCCACATCCAGTTCAGACTTCAACCATTTGCTTTTCCCATGGAAGAGTTTAAGGTGGGTTTCTTTGTCCCTTCTGTCTGGCCCAGCTCACAAATGGGGAGTAGCTGAATGTAACAGTGACTCTTCAACCTGCTCCTCTTTTGATAATTTTGCTGTGGAACTACAAAGAGCCTTTGACCTCACCAAGCCCCGCTCTGAAGCCGCTCAAAAGCTGGCTAGATTACAACAAGGTAATCAATCTGTTCTGAGTTACTCTATTGAGTTTCGTACCCTGGCCTTCTTTTGTAAGTGGGATTCACAGGCACTGGCTGATATGTTCTACTGTGGTCCTTCTAAGAAGGTGAAGGACGAAATGGCTGCCCAAGATCTACCTGATTTAAACGGGCTAATCGACATGGTGGTAAGAATTGACTGCAGAATCCGGAGCGAAATCGAGAGAGATCCTGCAGAATCATGTGTACTCCTATATGTCCTTCAGACAACTGGCCCACTGTTATCCCTGCTCCCGAGACATCCCACTTATCTGTTTGGAGAATAGGAGATCAAGGAGAACCCATGCAGATTGGCAGGACCAAGATCACCTCAGAGGAGAGAAATAAACATTTTAAAAATAATCTGTTTGTATTGTGGAGGGTCAGGTCATAGGGTGAAGGAGTGTCCAGTAAGTCAGTGCTTAGCAGTAGACCGGGGTTCTCTGCTGAGCCAAACATTGGAGAACTCCAATCAACCCCGACCTCTCACTTCTGTCTACCTACATCTCTACAGCCTTGTCCATTCCACACCTGCTTTCACTGACTCTGTGACTGACTTGAACTTCATTGATTCTGGCTTTGCTGCACGTCTGGGCATCCAGTGCCAGGATTTGCAGATACCCATTCAGGTACGCGCCTTAGAAAATCACATGGTGATGGTTCAGTTGACTGTGAGCAGGGGTGAATTGTCACTAGGAATTCACCAGGAATCCATACAGTTCTTTGTGATCATCTCTCCCCAGCTTCCAGTTGTATTTGGTATCACCTGGCTCAAACTACATAACCCCCACATAGACTGTCAAACTGGCAATATACTCGCTTTAACCTGTTAAGGATTAACCTGTTCTAGTCTCTCTGCAGCCTCATCTGTTTCTGAAAAACCCTCTGAGAAGGAGATTTCCAGGCATCTCCAAAGTACCAGTGGTTTATTGGGACCTTAAGGAGGTCTTCAACAAGCTAAGGCTACATCTCTTCCTCCTCATCGCCCATATGACTGCACGATCGATCTGATACCTGGCATGACTCTCCCTCGCTCTCTACTCTGTCAGCACCTGAAAGGGAGGTCATGCAGCAGTACGTCTGGCAGCTGAGTTAATCCGACCATCTTCATCCCCAGCGGGTGCCAGTTTCTTCTTTGTGGGTAAGAAGGATGGAGGCCTCAGACCTTGCATTGATTACAGGGGACTGAACCAGATTACCGTTAAGAACTGCTACCCACTTCCTCTAATATCCTCTGCCTTTGAGCTCTTACAGGAGGCTGTGATCTTCACTAAGCTGGACCTACACAACTCGTACCATCTGGTCAGAATACGCGAGGTGGACGAGTGGAAGACAGTGTTCATCACCCCTTCTGGCCACTTTGAGTACTTGGTGCGGCCTGACAAATGCCCCAGCTTTATTTCAAAGTATGATCAATGATGTGCTTGGTGACATGTTAAATCAATTTGTCTTTGTGTACCTAGATGATATACTGATTCTCCAAATCTGAGACCGAACATGTGCAACATGTGTGGCGGGTGTTGGAATGACTTTTGCAGAATCAGATGTTCGTGAAAGCAAAGAAATGTCATTCATCATTTTCAGCGTTTCAGTTCTGCCCTGAATCTGACTCTACCTAATTCCCGTAAACAATTTATTGTGGAGGTGGATGCATCGGACCTTGGTGTAGGTGCAGTGCTGTCCCACGAGGATAATCAAGTCCATCCATGTCCCATCGATGGTCACCCGCAGAAAGAAACTGACAGGGGCAACAGAGAATTACTCCTGGTGTTATTACTGATTTTTAATCAGTCCTTAAACCACTGCTACAGGTGTTACATACATATCTGCCATGAAACATTTAAATAGTAAGACTTAACAATAAATAATAATGTGTATGAAACTGGAATAGATTATTTATGAGCAGATTTGTGCATTATACACTCTATATACAGCTGTATAAATAAAGAGATATGCTTATGTATTTACATAGTACTTGAGAAAGAGGCAGTAATTAGAGATGGAGAATGAATTACAGAACACTGGTAATAATTCCTGTGTCAGCTGTTCAAGCTGGAGATGGCATGGGGGGAAAAAAACTGTTTTTGTGCTTAGATGTTCTAGTGAGTGGGGTCTGTGATGTTACCTGCCCTTTTCTTCACTCTAGAGTTGTACATGTCCTGAAGGTTGGACAGGTGTACACCAATGAACCTTTCTGCTGTCGTAACAGTCCGTTTCAGTCTTCTTATATCGGATTTGCTGAGCACAGAACTGACAATAACAGCTGAGTAAAACTGTCATCTGCTCCTGTGGCAGGTTGAACTTTTTTAGGTGACGAAGGAAGTACAACCTCCGCTGGGCCTTTTTCACAACTGAGTCAATTTGAATGTCCCACTTCAGGTCCTTTGAGATGGTGGTTCCCAGAAACATGAATGACTCCACTGCAGCCACAGTGCTGTCCACAGCCAGACAGCCAGCTGCTCAACCTCTTGTCTGTATGCAGTCTCCATTCTGGATGAGAGAAGCTTCGTTTCGCATGCAACCACATGACTGCTTCACATTCTGGTTAAAAAATAGCGCGAAATCCCTCGCACAGGTTTGGGGTGTCTTTCGTTTCGCTAGTGAATTGAGAGTTTTGTGCATCAGGAAGTGAGGTCTTTTGAATTCTAACCATAACACCAACTAAGAAAAGAGGCTGTTCTGAAGTCTGGCAGCATTTTCAGGTCATATCAACAAATAAAGTAAGTATAATAATAATAATAATAATAATAATAATATTATTATTATTATGCACATTTAAATGTGTACTTTTGTGCATATTTACTTTGTTATAAACACATTTAAAATATTACAGAATTTATATGGAAATATTACTGTCACGGGTGCACCGGACTCCACCCTTCGCCAGCGCACTCACTCACCCGAATTTTAATTGAGCTCACCTGCACCTTGTTCTCTGTGCACACACTCCCCTATTTATTCACCACTTTCTCACCCCTTCCTCGTCTGGTCTCACACGTAGACGCTGACTCGCTAGCCATAGCATTAGCTATAGTCTAACACATTCCCATATAGCTTTCCCTGCCTTTCTGATAATTTCTCCATCGCTACATACCTCCTTCCTCCGCGTTATCATCTCACCTTGGTTTCATCTGCCTCCATCTTCCAGTCGCCGTGTGTGCCAAGCTGAGTATTCCCCTCTTTCCTTTTCCACCCGCTTTCTGTGTTCAATAAACATACCCTTCCGGGGTTTAACTACTCCGTTTGTCTCTGGTGTTTGTGACAATTACATTGTATAAACATAGTGCTCATTGTAATATGGGCTTCTTCTTTAGGTTGAGTGCTTAATTTGTTCTTAACAGTTGTCATTTAATAACACATTGTCAATGTTGAGACATTTCAGACCTAAACACCATAACACATCTTCAGGAGATGGACCAACAGCTACACACAACCAAGGTATACAGTGCCTTGCAAAAGTATTCACCCCCCTTGGCATTTTTCATGCTTTGTTGCCTCACAACCTGGAAATAAAATGGATTGTTTGAAGGTTTGCATCATTTCATTTACAGAACATGCCTACAACTTTGAAGATGTGTTTTTTTTTTTTTATTGTGAAGCAAACAACAAATAGAACAAAAATAACTTCAAAACTTAAGCATGCATAACTATTAACCCCCCTAAAGTCAGTACTTTGTAGAGCCACCTTTTGCGGCAATTACAGCTGCAAGTCGCTTTGGATAAGTCTCTATGAGCTTGCCACTTCTTGCCACTGGGATTTTTGCCCATTCCTCAAGGCTCAAAACTGCTCCATATTCTTCATGTTGGATGGTTTCCACCTGTGAACAGCAATCTTCAAGTCTGACCACAGATTCTCAATTCGATTGAGGTCTGGGCTTTGACTAGGCCATTCCAACACATTTAAATGTTTCCCCCTAAACCACTCAAGTGTTGCTTTAGCAGTATGCTTCGGGTCATTGTTCTGCTGGAAGGTGAACCTCTGTCCCAGTCACAAATCACAGGCAGACTGAAACAGGTTTTGCTCATGAATATCCCTGTATTTAGCACCATCCATCTTTCCCTCAACTCGGATCAGTTTCCCAGTGCTGCTGAAAAACATCTGGATGGTGTTCTTGGGGTTACATACATAGCATTTTCCTTGGTGGCGAAAAGTTCAATTTAGTCTCATCGCCCACGTCTTTTGGCATACTCAAAATGTGCCTTCTTATTTCTACCACTAAGGAATGACTTTTTTCTGGCCACTCTTCCATAAAGCCCAGCTCTATGGAGTGTACGGCTTATTGTGATCCCATGCACAGATACACCAGTCTCTGCTGTGGAACTCTGAAGCTCCTTCAGGGTTACCTTTGGTCTCTGTGCTGCCTCTCTGATTAATGCCCTCCTTGCCCGGTCTGTGAGTTTTGGTGGGCGGCCTTCTCTTGGCAGGTTTGTTGTGGTACCATGTTCTTTCCATTTGAAGATGATGGATTTGATGGTGCTCCGGGGGATCATTAAACATATGGCTATTCTTTTATAACCCAACCCTGATTTGTACTTCTCAACAACTTTGTCCCTGACTTGTCTGGAGAGCTCCTTGGTCTTCATGGTGTGATGCCTCTTGCTTAGTGGTGTTTCAGCCTCTGGGGCCTTTCAGAAAAGGTGTGTTTATACTGACGTGACACTTAGATTGCACACAGATTGGACTTCATTTCATTAATTATGTGACTTCTGAAGGTAATTGGTTGCACTAGAACTTTTGAGGGGCTTCATAGCAAAGGGGGTGAATACTGTACATATGCACGTGCCAATTTTCAGATTTTTAATTTTTTAAAATTCCCTCAAACCATTTAAGTAACTATATAGTTATTCGAACTTAATTATATCCATTAACTGAACACAAACAGATCTGTTTTTTGAACTTAAAATGTTTGAATATATTTTTCTCATTTCACTTCACCAACTTAGACTATTTTGTGCAGATCCATCACATAAAATTCAGATAAAAAAAAAAAAAAAAAACATTTAAATTGCAGGTTATAAGGTAACAAAACATGAAAATGCCAAGGGGGTGAATACTTCTGGTTAGTCATTTATTGTTTCTCCATTGCAGTGTTTAAAAAAAGGCTGTTCAAATGGCTGTCTTTTCACATCTTCATCACCTTGTCCTGGAATTTTTGTGCACTTCTGCCTCCTCAGTCTGTCAGAACTCAGAGTCCCCTCCGAGTGGACATATCACAGGGTGGAATCTTTAATTGTACCTATTTCTATTATTTCAATAATCTTACCAAATAAAGTCAATAAACTATCAAATACTTATCTCAGTCAGCAGATGAGAAGAAGCAGGTTTCTTTATTCAGAGATGTAGTCAATCACATGCATTTCAGAAGAGAGCAGCTGGTCTAAAAAAAACCCCAAAAATTCCCTTCTTCTTATACCTCAGACCCCCCATGTCACCTCCTCTTCCAAATTTAAATATTTCTAGAAATTTCCACATTATACTCAATGTATGTATACTTTTAATCCCTCATTCCTTAATTAACATACTTACCATGTTTTTATATTTGTCCCCATACCGCCCCCTTAGTTAAAACATCCTCCCTTTGATGACATCAACCTTTCTGAACATGATGTATACAACAATGTGCATGTACACACGTACCGACCTCAATGTTTTCGATGTGTCAAAATTTGATGTGCTTCAATTTTTCTAATTTTCTATTTGTAAGTTTAACTCTTTGTGTCTGGAACTAAATGTGCTCCTCTGTTGCCTGTTAAGCAATGCTAAAGCTGATAAGATGCCTAGGTTATGTCTAGGTTATGTCTGTCTGGGTGACTATTCTTGGTGAAATTACCCTTACTTTTGCACTTTTCAGCACAAAAACATCCCCTCTCAGCACTAATTCTGCATGATGATTATGAAAGTTACAAAAACATCCCCTTTTTCACCCATCTCAGCACTGCTTGATGATTATGAAAGTTACACATGTGCATTAATCAAAAGCTCCAAAGCCTAATATTATAAATGATATATATTTGATATATTTGCATTACTCAAAAGCTTACTACTATTCAGGAGCTAAATATTTTGATTGATATTTGATAGATAATGTAATTTCTCCAAGTCCCATGTGAGAAAATAGGCAGGGGAAGTAATAAATAAAATGTGTGTATATATATATGTGTATGTGCCCCAACACTGTTGAACAAGTTCTGTTCCTTAATACAAATCTTTAATGTCTTCCATTCCACACTTAATAAAAGATTCCCCAGTTTACAAGCAAGCACCGTCACTGCCCAGTTCACAAGCACTTCAGCTGACCATACCACAATAAACTTCATTTCATTTTTATCATATATATGCCTACACAAGCCTTGCATATGTAGTCATAGGTTAGGACTAGAATAAAACTGTATGTAAATAAGACTGCAAGTGTTGATCAAAGCAGATTCATATAAATTGCTACAGTACAAGTTAATTCATCCCATTTATCAGTTCTTTCATTAATTCATTCATAGATTCATTTATTCATGTAGTAGGTACATGACACATGAAACAATAGTCATTTTTATTGCCTTTATTGTTTTAAGAGCACAAAGTGGTTGATTTATTACATGTAAAAATCAGAAATGGTTTGCCATGACAGAAAACATGATGGTAGCAGTGTGACAGAATCAATTATATTCTAAGTTCTCAGAACAGGTTAGAGTACAGAAAGACTTTTCATTCAGCTAAAGCCATTTATTATGTTTACTGTTATATTCATGTGTCTGTGGCTTTCATTACGTGAGTTTTGTTAGTTGAAAAATTCTAGATTGAATTTGTGATTCATTAGTCAGTGTGGTGTTAATGAATGCCTGATTTACATAGTTCTTTTTTGATTGTGTAAAATTAGAGATTATAGAGTTAAAAAAAAATAGAGAAATAGGAGTTAAAAAAAAAAAAAAATTGAATATTCTTTTCTCTATGACCGGTGACTCCAAGGCAGATAGAGCCACTTTTCACTCATAATGTTGTAGATGTGATGACATTGAGAGGTGGGTAGTAATAAAATACATTTACGTGAGTAATTTTGTGTAAGGGGGGATAATGTACTTTTAAGAGTAGTTTCAGCTGGCCTCATTTATACTTCTACTCAAGTTAATTTTTGTTTCACAGAAATTTATCTATACTTCACTACATTTGTGTACCCTCATGGTTGTTAATGTTTAATTATAATGTATAGTTTTAATCATTTGTTTATATTATGCACTTTTAATGATATCGATATGAAGTCAGAGAAAAACAAAATTATAGCTAAAAGAATTGAAAGCATACAATTATATGCAAATATTCCTAAATGTATTAGAATTACAAAAAAAATGCACAAAGCAAAAGCTGCCTTTGTCAAGTTTATTTAAGTAGGGAGATCAACAAGAAGAGATGATGCACTAATTCATGGTACAAAACAAAACAAAACAAAAAAAAAAAAAAATAATCAATCTCACAGATCCCTCTGACAGCAGAGACTTCCAGAGACCTTGTTTCTTTCTTGTCTGTGGAGTCTCTCAGTCTATTATTGGGGCTTGATTTACACTACTCCTCAGTGATTTGCTCTTCTGCCCCTCATTACTACTTTACTATTAGTTAAACTTGATGCTGATTACCATGGTTAAAAAATAAAAGAATACAATAAGAGAAGAATAAGCTCATTTAGACCAAAGAATACACAAGATAGAACACCTAAAAACACAGGTTCTTCTTATTATGGATAAGATTAATCACACTAAATACACACCTGCCAACCTTTAAGAGGAAGAATGCTGTTGACCTGCTGATCAAACTGTCTGAACATGTACATGCTGTCCAACACAGAGCAAAAATCTCGTCATCTTAAAAATTTCAATACAACTGAATTTATTTATGTAATTAAAATTTGACATGTAGGTAAAGGCCTGTTAAATCAATTTTCTATTCCGAAAATTGTTCAGCCTTTTTTTTTTTTCAAAAATTTTTGGTGGCTGAAATTTGAGGGGAATTTCTAATAAATATAATGTCAGCAAACTAATGTTAACTTTACACATGTTGAATGTTCACATGTGAAACAAACTGATTTTTATTTTACATTAATGAACTCTATTTGCAGTAACAGAAAACAAGGACCCCATTTCCTGCATATTTTAGGCATGAAAATTGAATCAAGACAAGATGAAGGAAAGGGGGTGGGGCTTTCACGGGTCAGTTAATATATGTAAATTCAAAACACTGTTAATCATTACAATTCGCTTATCCGTTCTTTTGATCAGGGCAGTAAGATGGCCTTTCTTTTTTGAGAGATATCTCCTAATTGATTGGCAGGTCCACTGGATCATCAAAACATACAGTCAGTCACACCAGAATATAAAACCCAGATCATTTTTAACAGACTTAACAATTGTACAATAATCTCCCTTTATACTTCACATTATGCATGATAAATGCTATTTCAGTGAATTTTATGTCTCATTTAAAGCTTTCAAAGAAATTGGGCAGTTAACTTAGGAGTATATTGTACTACATCCTAGGCATCCTTTTTATAGTTATCATCTTTGTAGCTGGGCTTTTGCCTATTTTCTTATTGTGATGTTACATGCAACGGGTCCCCTAAAGGTGAAGCCTAGATAGAAGGTGACATTTTCATTTCCAGTAGGCACTGAACTTTCATGAAGTGGATGAATGGAAAACTTTTCTGTTTTAGGGCCCACAAGGTATACGTTTCCATCTTCTGTCCAGCCATTTACACGCAAAAGCTCTCGCGTAATTTCTGGTGTTTTCCACATTTCCCCTTCAATCCATTTTTGACGCGTTACCGAAACGGAGGAAAATTTTTTGAACGTTTCAATTTTATTCTTGTGGACAAATTTGTCATAGCCAGATCCTTTTCCCAGGTAGAAGTGGGTGAAAATCCGCCTCCTTCTGGCTGGAATATCCTTCATTTTGGTTTTGTATGTTTGTTGGAGCAATATGACTGCACTTCGAATTGTTTTATATTTGTCCTCTTTTTCTTGTTCAGTGTCAAATTTTTCTGGCCAAAAAAGGAGTGTGCACAAAACCAGAGCATTTGATGGGCATTTTGATTTGCCTTGAAGAAATGAGCGGCTGATCTTTTGCAGTTCTTTGAGGACAGCCAGCTTAGGTGACCTAGGAGAGATTGCACTTAAGGCAATATGTGATGCTATGTAGTTGGCACGATCCACTTGATCCATTTTAGCACTCTCTGGATACAGTGAAATTATATTCTCTAAAGTTGTGACTTGGTCTTTATTTTTCTGATCCAGGATGGAGAAGATTGTGGTAAAGTTTCCTCCACCAAGCTGGGAGATAGCCATGCGTTTGCTGAAGTCAGTCATTTGATCCAAATTGAACTTCTGATTGCTGGGTGAGACCTCACAGAAGAACTTGCCATAAACAGAGGACTTGGCAACCAGCCAGTTTTTTGGGCGACGTACGGTCAGCTCTGAGGCCTTGGAGGTTTCCTCCTCATTTATATTCAGGTCTGTCTGGAAATAACTCAATTCTTCTGATATCCACTCCAAAGCCTTGCACATTAAGAGCTGAAGGTTTTTGAGTTTGTAGTGAAAGTCTTCCCATGGTGCTTCAACCTCCTTAGGAATGTGGTCTGTACACAGGTACTTCTGTAATTCAGAATGACCATCATGTTTACCCGAGAACACATCTACTGACGAAATTAGCTCTAACAAGCTGCACCCCACGTCTACAGCTCCAAAGAATCCTGAGTTGTTCATGGTCTCAGTTTCTCCAACAGCTACCTTCTGACATTTTTCAAAACAGTCAATGGCTTTAAGTGCTGTTTCAATGGCATCTGCTGTGCACTCTGGTGTTTTTGGGTGAGTCATTTCCACTGCTTTGTTTTTTGTTGTGAACCATCTTTTGTACACCTGACCTTTGGTATCAAGAATGTAGGAGTTTTTAGGCATTTTATTTGCTGCAGTTTCTGCCCACTGTTCTGCCTCAACAAAATTTTCATTCCAGTAAAACAGACGAGCTAGCTGTTGAGCAAAAAATGCATCCCTGTCAAATCTTTTGTATGCTTCATGAAGTAGCTTAATAGCGTTTTCTGCCTTTTCATTTTGTCTCACATGCTCAATGAGAGGTGAGAAAAAAGTGTCTGATTTATCACCTTTGCTAATTTTGTAGCGTCTTATGAAGAGTTCACGAAGAACCTTTTTGTACTCTTCACCCCCAAATCTGTGATTGAAGAGCATGTCATTGCTGAGAAGTTCAAGTGCAAGGTCACTTTGTTGTTTGTCCCCCAAAAGCTGATGGAGAATTTCCTTTGCTACCAATGGGTGGATGATTTTGATCGAGTTAATGTGGGTTGTTTCATCTTTAAAATGTATAAAGACCAATTTAGACTGCTCACTCAGAGATTGCTCAAATATGTGTTGTGGAAATCTTTCTGCATAGAGGGAGCGCTGGAAATGAAGGAGGCGTTTACAATGTGACTGAGAAATGAAAGAGTTCTCCACGTAGGTGTTGAGCAGAGCTACGTATTGAATCAGCTGTGTTTCAACAGATGCATGATCAATATCCTGTAATAAATGCTGTACAAGATTTTTCACATATTCATGATTAAATTCTTCACACATTAAGACAAATGTTACAATGAACTCCGGCTTGAACTGTTGTTGGAGCACATCTAGTTTTCTTCCAAATTGTTCTTTTTCTTTTGGTGAAAGCTTGTGAGTCACAGAGACGCTCATTAAAGGTGACCCTCTTGACATTTTCTCTGAATCGTGGGATCGTTTACAGAGAAGGAGAATGAAGCATGGTATTCCATGGGCAATTTTCTTTGTGTTGATAGCTGTTTCTAATTCATGCTTTAACTCTTCTGAATACTCATTATCATAATCTTCAACAAGTAAGAGAACAGGGAGACATTTCTGTGGATCTTTTTCCTCATACTCCCGAAGCATCAGAGCATGATTTGAAACTGTGCTAACAGAGTTTGATGGCTTCACAACTGCACACCTTAGATCCTCTCTGTGGTTCCACAGAACCTGTCTTGCCACTGTACTTCCTCCACTGCCTGCATGATGGTATATGTTGATACATTTGACAGGTGGTTGATCTGAACTCCATTTAAGAATGCTCTTCAGAATTTTGGTCACCTCATGATAAGCATCTCTTCGAATCATTTCCCCAACACGATTATTTTCTGCAAGCCAGAAGTTCATCCATGTCACTTTTCCTCCACGATAAAAGTCTCTCTCTATGTCTGCTTTCTTTGACTCAACCTCCTCTGCACTGATGTCTTCACAGTGATTCAGGCCTAAAATCTCCAAGGAGTACATTGTTTCCTCATCACGCATCTCAAGATGGCATTTTGCTTTGACAGACACAGGTAAGAGCTTTTTTACATATGTACTGGGGCTTTGGATTTGTTGCACAGTTGCATTGAGGTGACTCATTTTCAATCCTACTACATTTGATTGGTTTACTGTTTCCTTGTCACAGATTTCAAGAGCAAATGCTTCCCATTTCTGAAAGTTCCCTTCTGATTCTGAGATGCATATAATATCTTCATGACCTTGCATGTCAGTGAAAAACTCTTCGAATGTCTTCAGTATAGGTTTCTCAACAGGAGATGTGAGAAGGAAGATCACAAGGAAGGTTCCCTTGGGTAAGATATCCTTGCATATCAATGATACACAATCCTTTAGGAAAGTCCTCCTTGTTTTACACCATGTATTTTCATCACAAGGAGTCTCGTTCCCACTGAAATCATTTCGTCCATTACAAAATATCCAGCTTGTTTGTTCAAACAAATGTAGATGACTCACAAATTCTCTGATGTTCTTGTCACTTGGAATTTTGTAGTTGTGCATGAAGTGCAGGTTCACTTTATGGTGTTTATCATATTCATGGCATAATCCAGACACCATAGAATCTGGGTCAAAGTCAAACACGCAGAATAAATGCATGTTCAACAAAAAATGTATGTGCTGAAGATCTTGCTCTGAAAACTTGTTTGTAACAAGTATGTACCATTTGTCCTTTTCAATTTGTTTCTTCCCATCTGTTATAAGCATGATGAGTTTTCTTTCAAGATCTTCGCAGAGTTCTGGACGTGTGACACTACGTGATTTCTCTGCTGTCTCTCTCTGTGTATCTTTGCTATTAACTTCCTGGTGAAATTTATGAATATCACCAACTGGTTTTGTTTCAGCACCAACTCTGCAATATACTGTTTCTTTTTCAGGAACTGTTTTATTGGACTCCTCCTTGAATTTTTGTAAGCAGACAGGGAACACCTTTCCTCTTATTAAGGTTACTGAAGGTTCTACATCAAATTCAACCACATAGTGCTGTTCTTTACTGTTGGGTTCGATTACCAGAATGAACTCAGGTGGCCTTATACACTGTCGAACGATCTCACTATCTCTCTTAAAACACTTTTCAATGTGATTCAGTGCATCAGTATACATGTCTTTTTCCATAATGGGAATGCCAATGATTTCACCATGTACATGGCCAGAACCATCTCTGCTGTCCATAACACCGAAGTGTATTGTGCCATTGGATCTCATGTTCATGCATCCTGTGGCAAATTTAAGAACTTCATATGCCAGCTTTGCTTGAAGTCGTGTGCGATCTAAAGTTGCAGCTGTATTGAATGACTTGTACTCACGACATGGAGTTATAAGATCAATGACACCTGTTTCAGGCTGAAGAACATCATGCTTTACATATGTGCAACTAGTGTCTGGTTTGCCAAAAGATCGTGGCTTTGTTTCTCTTTTTATTCTTATATTCACAGCATCTTGTTTCATTTGTTCTTCTTTCTGTGTATTCTGCTGTGTCTGAACATTGTGAGTCTTGAATAACTCATTTCTTCTTTCTATTATCAGAAGTGCAGGACCAGATTTCATTCCAGTCTCTTTTTTCAAAAATTCCTCTTTGATTGTAAGGAGGACTTGGCCATCTACTTCCTGTTCATGAAGTGTTTTAATGTAATTTTCTTTCACTCCTATGGAAGCCAACCACAAGCTCACCATATCCTCTGTCCATTTTTCAACTGGTGTGCTGTGAAGTTCTATACAGGAAAAAAAAAAAAAGCATAACTTTGACAAGGCATGTACATTATTACAAGACACAAACATTTACAATGCAAAAGTATAAAATGGAAATCTGTACAAGTGAAGATCAAAAGAGTATACTAATGAAATAGAGATAAAGCTACATGCGACACAGACATAATATGAATAGTGTTCAAAAATAATATCACTGTGAGCACTGTTGGATCAGTTGTGTGGAAGCTGGATCATACCACTCATACAACAGCAAAAATCTCAGCACTGCTAAGCTGCCATTGCCTTGAGCAAGACCCTTTAACTGTCAACTGGTTAGCTGTATAAATTAGGTAAATGTAAGTCTCTCTGAATAAGTGCATCTGGATAATCTAAATGTATTGTATAATGCATAATAAACCAATCAGGCACAACATTATGACCACCTGCCTAATATTGTGTTGGTCCCCCTTTTGCTGCCAAAACAACCCTGACCCGGCATGGACTCCACTAAAGATCCCTGAAGGTGTGCTGTGGTATCTGGCACCAAGATGTCAGCAGCAGATATTTTTGATAGATCCTGACCACTACAGACTGGGAACAACCCACAAGAGCTGCAGTTTTGGAGATGCTCTGATCCAGTGGTCTAGCCATCACAATTTGGCCCTTCATCAAACTCGCTCAAATCCTTACGCTTGTCCATTTTTCCTGCTTCTAACACATCAACACTGAGTACAAAATATACCCCACCAATTAACAGGTGTTATGATGAGGAGATAATTAGTGTTATTCACCTCACCTGTCAGTACTCATAATGTTATGCCTGCTCATTGTATCTGCCCTGTAGGGAAGGTATTCAAGAAAACAGCCATTGCTGAAAGAGTTAGAGACCCAGCTATAATGTTGAATAAGGTTGAATAAGGAATAATCATCCCACCAGTAAAGTATAAGTATGGCATTGTGGGAATGCTTTTCCTCAGCAGGGACTGGGCTTCTTATTAAAACCTAAGTAAGGATAGAGGTATAGAGGCTTCAGTCTGTTTAAAAAAAAAAAAAACTAAAGCTTTGGAGAAACCTTGCAGAAGGACTAAATAGATGTTCTACCAAGTACTAGTCTGAAGGGTGTGTATACTTATGCAAGCATCATTTTTCTGGCAAAGAATTCATTTCTAGTATATGTATAAGATGAATTAAAAAATAGGATAAGCTTTTGTGATACTTACCCATTTCTTCTCTCTTATCAGTGTATTCCTTTTGTTTCAAATCAAGGCACCTGAGGAAGATAGGTTCAGATAATGTCAAATATTCTAGTCAATTCTTAATGTTATTTGGATAAATACATAAATAAATACATCAATAATTAATAATTACTATTAGCTAGTAGACCAAGAATCTTTAAAGCTTGATTCAGTAAATGTCTACAAAATTGTTTTTATATTCATATATTTGGCTTTAATGCAATCTTATACTATGAAACATGACATACTTGAGTATATTTAACGTATTATGATGTCTTTTTTTGCAATGCACTCAGTCCATTCTTATTTTAATGGATAGTAGCATTAACTGTAAAGATTTCCCACTGTATGATTGAGTTAACGGGTAATTTGATAATGAGTATTTAACCTCACAATATTAAAATATTCTGATTAGAGTTTATAATGCTTCAAATGTTTGAAATACTTGGGAATTGAACTTAGTTCTTTGATATAGCTATCTGAAGTGACAACCAGCATAGGTGAAAATATCTTAAAATGTTTAATGGAAATTGCATAATGGAAATTAAACACATGAAAATTTAAATGAGTGATTTTAATAATCATTTTATTAGATAAATAAAAATAGTCTCATTGTCAGTGCTAACCTATTTCCACAGTCTGTAGAAAACCTAAAAGAAAATAAAAGGTGTGGTGTTTTTCAAGCTTCACAAGCAGTATTTCTGACACCTGTATGGTACCTAAACTGCATCACTAGTTCTATTCTTGAACCTTACTTCACTTCTTTCTTTTTCCATTGGCCTCCTCCATCTTCCACACCAAGAACATATGTACTATACACAAACAATTAAAGCCAGCTAACAAAGTGGATATCTCCTATCTAAACTCTCCTCTGATGTGTCCACTGCATCCATCTGCATCTGAACTATGAAAGCTCCCATACCGTCATTTTTTAACCCCCAAAACTTCTCTGCATTAAAGATAAATTCAAAACATTCTATTGAAATAAAAAGATTAGCAAACTGTCAAACTTTCTATTCTACCACTGTTTCTACATTTCTTGAACACTTAACATCTGCTCAATGTAACATGCTCCAGACTTTCCACTGGAATTGAGCAGAACATGATTTCTGTGTTTGCAGGCCAAAAGTGTCTGCTGTGAAATTGTTCATATGAAATCATCATTTCATACTGAACATACAGTTCTTGTTTTAATGACGTGCACAGTGCAGTGTCCATATATGTGACTGTGTGTGTGTGTTTGTGTGTGTGTGTGTGAGAGAGAGAGAGAGAGAGAGGAGAAAGACAGGGAAAAAGAGGGAGAAAGTGCTATGTTGGCAAATGTGTGAGACTTTTATTGACCCTTGCATGGCAGCATTTTATTACTATTATAAAAAGAAATCAGGGTATGTTTATTGGTTGTGTTAAGAGACAGGGAGTGCTCTGCCAATATACTATATTTGCTTCTTTCCATTTCATGCCGATCATACAGTTCTTGTTTAAATGACGTGCACAGTGCAGTGTGTGTGTGTGTGTGTTTATGAAAGAGAGAGAGAAAGAGAGAGAGAAAGAGCTATGTTGGCAAATGTGTGCCAAAAATCTGAGACTTTTATTGACACTTGCATGGCAGCATATTATTATTATAAAAAGAAATCAGGGTATGTTTAATAGTAGTGTTAACAAACAGGAAGTGCATGCATGTACAGGTGGTGATGCATCCAGCTGATGTCATCATACTGATAATTATTCATGCAGTAAGACCATTACATATAAAATAATGCATATTAATAATACAGGATACTCGTACAGTATACTCATTTAAGTGAAGGATTTAGTTATAAGTCATATTGCTATCTTTTAAATAAGATTTGTCAGTTTTATTTCATTATCATGCTTCCTGTCTATCCTGTCTATCCAGTCTATCAACTGGCAAATATACCTTGTATTTACATCAGGTAGTATGCTGCAAGGGTATCAATTGAAAATTATCAACGAATAAAAAAATAAAAGACTCACATGAATCCACTGATGAAGACATCTCTCCTAACTTCACTAATGGTTCATCACAGCAGCCAATGAGAACTGTGTTCTGGAAAAATGAGTTAGTTAAGCAACATTTCAATTCTTAATTCAGTTCCTCTCTCTCTCTCTCTCTCTCTCTCTCTCTCTCTCTCTCTTTATTTATTTATTTATATATATATATATATATATATATGTGGCCGTAGGAAATTAAAACACAGGTTCCATAAAAAAATCCGATGGGGTTCACAATTTATTCCATGTGATTGGTTAGGAGTCTACATTTCATTTGTATTTAACTGAACAGAAAAGGGGAAAAAAGGAAACAAATAAACCAAAATACAGCATCAGAATTACTTCTGTTCTAAACAATAAATGACTCCCATTATAAATGAAGGAAAACACAAATTTGTCCTTGTTTCCTTAACATAATTAAACAGAAAGAGCAATAATTCCAACAGTAATCATACTAACAACACTAACAATACGGTAGTGGCACTTTTTCCCGATGTTCCTAACAGTGTACACTAATATAATCACCCCTGCGCTACCAGGCCTCGTCTAAACGCGTGGCGCATCAACTTAGCCACACTCGCTAATCAACACAATCCTGTGTCAACACCCAGCTCCCTGGATAGATATGAAGCAACATGTAAGGCAATGTTCCAGTAAACTGCAAACTTTTCAAAGACTGAATAAAAACATTGTACATAGCGATCTTTACCTGGATAGTGTTAGAATAAACTCGTAAAAGAAACCGCGACCACCTGTGGCTTACTCTGTAACTTCTTAATTGCGCAATTGCGCGATTGCGCATGTGCACGTACACGCGATGACGTCACCCACCAACTCTTAAAGGGGCTCTCTTATTTGTCTGCAGCTATATACACATCAGTAATATTGTGAATATCCAGACCCCCTCTAAATATCACCTGGTTACATATATATATATATATATATATATATATATATATATATATATATATATATATATATATATAGGGGTGTAATTTCTACTGGGGACAGGGGGGACATTCCCCCCCACACTTTTCAAAATCCCGTTTATGTTCCCCCCACTTTTCAAATTTGTTTGTTATTTATTTGTTTGTTTACTGCACCCCGTCATCGCCACAAAGGAGCAGGACCAATTAGGACACAGAGAGTATGCCTCTAAAAATATCTCACTGAAAGGTGTAATGAACAGGTATCGTGGTTGCGGCAGTCAGCGATGAAATGCCAGAAGCAGCAACAGATGACTTTAATGTCATCATGGATAAAAAAAAGCAAGGAGATGTGAGTTGGTTGATTCAGTAAATTGGCTCAGATCAGAATAATCATATTTACTGTCTACACCTGTTGATGTTAGCCTAACGCTGACTGAGCTAACATTAACATACACTGTTGTTGCTAGGTAACTTCAGACTGTTAGCTAAATATTTAACGTAGATTAGAACATTCTGTGTACCATGAAAACGAGTTGACTTTAAACCGCACATTTTCTTTCAGCAATGTCTGACAAGCAGACTCTGGATGCTAGTTTAATGTTAGACTCAATATGATCATAACTCGGTCATTTTCATATCAGAGGACAGATGAGGTGGATGGGAGGATACATAGAGAGATGGCATTGAATGGTTAGATGCAAGACAATGAAAAATTCTCTTTATATTAAAGTTTGTGAAATTGTGTGACAATCTTGCATACTGTGTACCAAATAAGTAGTGTATCTATTGTGCAATTTCCATATCCTTTTGGATTAAAGAAGTACAAAAGTAGGAAGTATTACTTCCTACCCTGCTGTTGGATGCATAAAAATAATCTACTTTAGGTATTTGTGCTGCACTAAAAATTAACACCAGGAATGTAAATATTTTAATATGTTTATTAACTATGGGTGGTTGTTTGAGAGACAAGTAATGATCAACATGTTCATATAATTACATATTAATTTTTGCTGCTGTCTATCTGCAACTGGTTTTACAAAATGGTGATTCAACACATACAGTTCAACAGTTCATAAAAGCTTTTTGCTTTTTCTATTCTAAACCCCTGTGGTATGGTGGATGTGTCTCTGACAAACATCCTGTGCAACAAGTCATTTATTTTACATTTTCAGGTACAGCGGTTAGTTTAAAATAAATGTTTGTTTAACAGTGGAAATTGAGTATTGCATTATTTAAATTTTATTCACACACAAAACATTAATGGTTTACTGGTAAATGGTTTAATAATGGTAACATTAACATTTTTGACTTTATAAAATGATTCTCTCAAGTCTTGGTGATTGGCCCCTATTAAACAATAAAGAGAGTAAGACATCTTTTTTCATATACATAGTTCAGTAGCCTGCTATTCTTTTTTGGCAGAATGTATCATTATAATCAACTTAATTTTTTTCCTGGATTTTGTACCATAGGCCCTAAATGTATGTAAATGCAGGAAATGGGATTTAAATTGAAAACATTTTCCCCCATTCCCCCCCCACTTCTCAAACCAAAGTTACACCCTTGTGTACATATATATATATATATATAGTGTGTGTGTGTGACGTAGTATACAAGTCTGATAAAAAAAAACGTTTCGAAATGCCTGTAATAAAACATGGTATAACTTGCTAACTTGGGAATTCCTCCAATTGCTGTCTTTAGACAGAAAACAAAAGTGTTGTTCAAAAATGAACTGCAACAGGAAAGTGAAAAACATAAACGAAAGAGGTAGCACAAAATTATTTAGGAAAAAGGAAATAAAACGGATACCACATACACACGTACAAGGACTTTTCAGGATTTTGTTTAGATTACAAAACATAATGTAAAATCGTTCATTATATAAATAGAAATAAATTAGAAATCTTACTTAGGAATGGTGAAGATGTACTGAATCCTCTGACTTACTGCCCCAATCACTGTATAATATTAACGAAACTTTCACTCCTTCATGCGAGTCTTCAGTTCATGCATGCGCATTGTATCTGCAGCTCACTCTGTAGTTCTCGGGTCCGAGTCCGAAAGACGACACTAATGAGTCATCAGTTTACTGTTCAGCTAAAACCTGATGTTGATTCTTGAGATGGATGCTACTGATAACCAAGAACAGCAAGCTAATACTAATTTATTTCATTCTGCCCTGAGTACTTATTAAAAATGTAAAAAGCATGAGATGCAACACAGGAATCCCAAAGATATGTTTAATGGTGAAGTCGGATGGAGTGATTTGATTAGCAACAGTGGAATAGTTCTGTGCTGTAGTGACTCAGTTCCGCATTACAGATGTTGCAAGCCATCTGTAAAAAGATTCACAAAAGCTGCACTTCCTGGGTGTGTCCTTCTAGACACATGTAAAGTTCAGCACATACAGCACTTTTATACAGAATCCTCACTGAGCTGTGTTCAGAAATGGCTCAACTATACAACTAAGAGTACATAATGAGATGCATACCACTGATTCTCACCATAGCAACAAGTAATCAGTAAATCAATTCATTGATTTGAATGAATGAATACAAGGATTGTTTTTACCAGTTACTTAATTGTATTAATTAATACCCATGTTTGTATTAATCTAGTAATTTCATATGTCAATATTTTGTTATTAACATATGTCAATAAGTCATTAACTTCTTGGCTGTGTTGCAGAAAAAAACTGGCCAATGGATGAAGATGCCAATATTGTGGGGAAAGAAACAGAAACTGTTACTCTTGGCTTTACTGGTACAAACAATATCCTAACAGCATACCACAGTTTTTACTGTATAAAGGCACAAGGTCAAGATCTGATTCAAAGAGTACTCCTGATGATCATTGATTAGAGGCAGAAACAAGCAGAGACTCTACTGAACTTACTACAAGAGATCTAAAGCTCTCAGATTCTGCACTCTATCACTGTGTGAGTAGTGAATTACTTTACAAAAACTTCTAAATCGTATATATGAAGTTTCTAAAAAAAACACCAGAAAAAATACTTGCTTTACCAACCTGTTATCAGTTAACCACAGACACCAGTTTCCTGCAGAGATACAAGAAAAAAACAACAACCTCCCATCTTCACTAAGTTCATGTAAAACAAAGAGCATCCTGTGGCACTCTACCATTGTATGGTATAGAAACTGCATCTGTCTCAGAGCACAAGGCCCTACAGCAGATAGTGAAAACCACTTGAAACATCATCAGGGTCTCTCTTAAATTAATCAAGGATCCTTGCCCAAAAGATTTATAAAAATTTATGAACCAGCTCACTTTGTGCATGTCCCCTCCCATCCTCATAACAGACTCTTCACTCCTCTTCTATCTGGCAGAATTAATCAGAACATCTGGGCAACACTTCCAGACACTGTAACAGGTTCTTCCCCAGACAGTCAGGCTCAAATAAAATCATTGAAACAATATCTATTCAGCATGCCAGGTCCTCTGTTGAAGAGTAGGACTCTGTGTAGGTTTTGTCATAAGGAGGTATGAAAACCCAAATACACTACACCAATACCCAACTGTTTCCTGTGTTACTACTGATAAATAAATCAAGTGTTGTGGTAATTCTAGATAACATTTAGATATTAGACTTTTGATTAAACTGGACAGCTTTTGTTATTATTTTGTAACTTATAGATGTTTTAGTGGATCATTTCTAACTACTCTCACAGTGACAGCTACAATCATTGTTAACCCGGATAAAAAAAAATGGACCTTCTTGTCTCCATTATTTTACTCAAAGTTGGATGAGTCCATCAGAAACTTAAATCTAAAAACACTACATGGCACTTTGCCACTGTTGTTAGTAACTGTAATACATCAGCACAATGGGCATTGAACCACAAATTGAGCATAATGTGCTCCTGCATATACACACGTACGTCTACATATAGACACACGTACACACATTCACTCCTCATTTTGCATCCTTTACCTTGTCTTTTGTTAATTTAATTGCTTTGGTATTTATTTATAGAAATTTAATAAGACACCACCACAGTTAAATTCTTCAGATATTTATTTAACAGTACATCATAGCTAGTTGGAGTGCGCACATTCTAGTTTATGTTGCACTATCATGTATATTTTGAGTTTATTTTCTTTTGAGTTTTAAGTTACCGCTCATGGGGAGGGCGTTAGACTGGGCTTCCGCGGTGTGGGATGCGGGTATGCTTCTTCTACAGGAGATCTGGACATCAGATCCACTGGTGCACCAAGAGGCTATCCTCGTCTCAGGTGGGAAGGAGTTCGTGCCTATTTAGCTTTACGTTGCCTTGTGCTATGCTAATCAGAGTTTTTCAACCTTGATAGATTCTGGTGTGGCTGTTAACCTTATCGCTAAGATCCTGGTAGAGGAACTTCACATCGCCACCATCCTGTGCACCCCATGCGACACAAAGTTTCGTCTCTTGTGGACCTACTAAGCATTGCCTCGTGCCTTTTGGATTCCCTTTGTTTGTGTATTTCCTTTGACTGTTTTTGCCCATTATATTACCTTTGATGTAGCTAGCGATCATTATTCTGATCCTGGACTGTTTTCACATTTATTCTTTCAGTCGTTGCCCCATTGGATTTTTCTACCTTCTCATTTGGTGTCCTGGGTCCTGACTCTCTGCATATGGATCCGGCCTCTTCCGCCTCCGGTGGTCAAACGCAATAGTTTTCTTCCCGATGTGAATTTTTGAACTTTGTTTCCTTCAGCTCGGTGTATACATTTTGGATTGATTAAATTATATTTTTGGGAAATGTATTTTTTTTCAAGGTCCCTCACAAGTGGTGTCAGAAGTGGGATAGCTAGTAGGGGGCATAGATTTTGCAACCCATAATTTAGTTTTTTGCCATACTACTCCACGAGTCATGAGTCAGGGAGGAAGGAAGATAATAGCAAACACTTCACGAGAGCAATCTGAAGGAGTTTTATACTCAATTTATTTATCACAGCTATTTCTAATGATGCAGAAGACCCTAATATAGCAACATCACTTTTAAAAACAAACAAAAATATTTAATAATTTCATTCATTTAATTATATTAGTTTTACCAGACTAGAATGATTTATCTTTTAAAATTATATTATTCCTGTTGCACTTAATGAGTTAATGACATCTGATGCTCAATGTAAAGCCAAGATGTTTTGCTAAGAATCAACAGTCAGCAACACCAGTGACACTGTCATGTGATGCTGTCAGGTGTATGATGTTAACATATACAGAAAGACTATTTTCATCCATCTAAATCCATTCATCATATTTACTGTTACATTGATGTGTCTGTGGATATTTCACTGGGTGATATAATCTGATTTTTGGTATATCAGAAATATTAAGTATGTATTTATAATATGTATAATATATAATTATACATATTTTTTTCATTGTCTGTACCGTTTATCCGATCTGTACTTGGGACACGGGGAGCCTGTGCCTATCTCAGGAGACATCGGGCATCAAGGCAGGATACACCCTGGACGGAGTGCCAACCCATCGCAGGGCACACACACACTCTCATTCACTCACACAATCACACACTACATGTAATTTAGAGACTCCAATCAGCCTAGAAGCATGTCTTTGGACTGTGGGAGGAAACCGGAGCACCCAGAAAAAACCCACCAAGCACAAGGAGAACATGCAAACTCCACACACAGTGAGCGGGAGCGAGGTGTGAGGCGAACGTGGTAACCACTAAGCCACCATGCCGCCTATATAATTATATGCTTTTAGTAATTAATTAGTTTGCATTGGTGAGAAGGAAAACTCAGAATGTGGTTCTAATATGCTGTTGACGTTTCATTTTCTTCTCTGTGACAGGTGACTCCATGGTAGATTCATTAGAGGCACTTTTCCCTCAGAAAGTTGTAGATGAAGGTGATAATGTTACTCTGTCCTGCAGCTACAAATTCAGCTTTGTTTCAGGAAGCAATGCCCTGCACTGGTACAATCAATATCCAAAATCTTAGCCTGAGTTCCTTCTTTATACATTTTACTGCTGCTTTTCTTTCACTGCTGCTACTGCATTTTTTGCACAATTCACATTGTCATGCTCCTACATACACTATATTGCCAAAAGTATTCGCTCACCTGCCTTGACTCACATATGAACTTAAGTGACATCCCATTCCTAATCCATAGGGTTCAATATGACGTCGGTCCACCCTTTGCAGCAATAACAGCTTCAATTCTTCTGGGAAGGCTGTCCACAAGGTTTAGGAATGTGTTTATGGGAATTTTTGACCATTCTTCCAGAAGCGCATTTGTGAGGTCACACACTGATGTTGGACGAGAAGGCCTGTCTCCACTGCTCTAGAGTCCAGTGGCGGCGTGCTTTACACCACTGCATCCGACGCTTTGCATTGCACTTGGTGATGTATGGCTTGGATGCAGCTGCTCGGCCATGGAAACCCATTCCATGAAGCTCTCTGCGCACTGTTCTTGAGCTAATCTGAAGGCCACATGAAGTTTGGAGGTCTGTAGCGATTGTCTCTAGCGATTGTCAGTTTACGTGGCCTACCACTTCGTGGCTGAGTTGCTGTCGTTCCCAAACACTTCCACGTTCTTATAATACAGCTGACAGTTGACTGTGGAATATTTAGGAGCGAGGAAATTTCACGACTGGATTTGTTGCACAGGTGGCATCCTATCACAGTTCCACGCTGGAATTCACTGAGCTCCTGAGAGCGACCCATTCTTTCACAAATGTTTGTAAAAACAGTCTGCATGCCTAGGTGCTTGATTTTATACACCTGTGGCCATGGAAGTGATTGGAACACTTGAATCTGATTATTTGGATGGGTGAGCAAATACTTTTGGCAATATAGTGTATATATTCTTACAAGCATATATGTTATTAGATACGTGTTTTTTACAGTTCTCAAGTTTGCACATCACATTCCATTTTGTTTTGTTGCACATGTTTTTTGGTGCTATGTGTCCTGTCCTGTGGTGTTTTTTGTACTTCCTGTTTTTCGCCTTCCATTGTCTTGCCTTTGCAATGTTTGCACCTGGTTGCTTTATGTAGCTAGCACAAACTTCTGTCCTAGCTCTGTGCTGTTGTTTCTGTTTGTACTTATGTATTGTATGTTGTATATGTAGTGCCAGGGTCCTGGTGAAACGTTGTTTCATTTCACTATATACTACGTCAACTATATGTGGTTGAAATGACAATAAAAGCTTCTTGATTTGATTTGACTATATTCACCAAAATGGAGATCAAGGTCCCAAAAAGCCCCCCGAAATTTCTGCTATAGTTCATGTAGATAAACAAGTGGATCTGTTCATCTCCTCTGCTGCTGTATCAGAATCTGCTCTATACTACTGTGATCTACAGCCCAGAGTGACAGAGTGAAATCCAGCTGCACTGTGCAAACACATCGTTATCTACACTGAAGGCAAATATACTACTGTTTTTTCTTAATCTCAGCTTGAGAATGCAACTTGTGCAACTTGTCCCAGTGGTTGGGTTGGTTCTATGCTCAGGCCACAGTGGGGAGAATGTAGGATCCTAGACACTGGACTCTCTCTGTGTATATTACATATCCCCAAAAATTAACTGATGTATGATATTGACTTGATTTTCATGTTTATCTTTTTTGGATTAAACAGTGGCAGCAGTGGAAAAAAACACTTCACATTTCACAAGGTCTGAAACATAATTAAATCATTTTGGACTTAAATTCTTACTACCATTGTCTTCAAAGTAGCACAGATATTTACTTCTCATCCTAAACTGTGAAAACACAGGTTTATGAAGCTATTTTTTGGATTTTTATCAAATATTTATATAGCTTTTAAAGAAAGGTTACATGCTAACATATAATAGGAATTGCCATAGACGGGCTAACTGAAATTAGCATAGGCGTCGCCACCGAATAACAAGCAAAAACGAGAGTGAAAATTAACTACAAACTCAAAAATTATCTCAGAATGTTGTAGAACTTTCAGGCATATGTTTCTGGTTTCTGCTTCTCTAAAATAACTTTGCAACTCTGTATTTGTATACTGCTGCCAGTTTATTGTGTCTTCCATTACAACTGTACCTGTTCAAATATATTACATTACTATATTACTCAGATTCCTAACTGCTCACCCTATTTCACACAACAGAAAATGTCTGTAAAAAAATTAGCAAGAAATAGCAACACTTCCAGTGAATCACAGTAAATACAATTATCTGGTATATACAAAGTACAAATATTTGTCACCTTTTATCTAGCTGTCAGAAATCACACAAGCTGTAAAAGTGTATCATAGAGGACAGGTATTTCTAGATCACAGTTTATTATCAATGCAAAATAGTTCTACAGAGATTTATATAAACAGTATTCAGAACAGCACAGTTGTCATGAATATGCATAAATACTAGTAGGTGGAGCTAGAGGTGGAGATGTACACCAAATAGTAACACTAAGGAAAACAATGTTGTTCCATGGTGTTTTTCACTCTTGCTGATGTTGGTACAGTAAGTCATATACACTGCACAAAAAGCATTATTTTTTTAATAATTCTAATTAAGAAGACACAATTTTTCATGTGTAATGTGTCATTAATGATTAAGATATTACAATATTGTTGTAATGTTTTTATAGCAGAGGCTGCTGACAATAGCATTAAACCAGATCAAACTAATGTATTTTCAATGGAAAGCAGCAACATCTCACTTTCCTGCACATACACTACTCACAAAAAGTTAAGGATATTTGGATTTTGGGTGAAATTTATGGAAAATGTAAAATGTTCACGCTACAGTGATATTATATCATGAAAGTAGGGCATTTAAGTAGAAGCATGCAATGGTGATTTCCTCATCTCAAACAATTTATTGAAAAAAAGTGGTGGGTATTACCACAACAAAAAATTTCAATGTCTCAGTAATTTGTCATGTGCCCTTGACCATCAATTACAGCTTGACAACAACGTCTCATGCTGTTCACGAGTCGGCATGGCATTCCACTCTTCTTGAAGGGCGGCCCTCAGGTCATTGAGGTTCTGGGGTGCAGGGTTCAAGCAGGGTTACGAGCCTCTACTCAACGACTCAGCTGATCATAGGTTTTCTATGGGATTCAGGTCTGGATTCATTTCTGGAGAAAGTGCAGGCCACTCCATTTGGTACCCCAGCCTCCAGCAGCCGTTCCCTAATGATGCGACCTCGATGAGCTGGAGCATTGTCATCCATGAAGATGAAATTAGGCCTGTGTTGTTCATGCAGGGGCACAATGACTGGATTAATGATGTTATTCAGGTAGTATTGGCTTGTCACTGTACCATTCACAAGATGTAGGGCAGTTCTGTATTGAGTAGACACACCTGCCCAGACTGTAACACCACCACAACAGTGGCTGATGCATAGCGCTCTCCTTGAAGTATCCAACATCGTTGGCGGCCATCATTTCTGCTCAACGTGAATCGACTTTCATCAGAGAACAGCACTAAGGCCCAATGGTCCCTCGTCCAGCGTAAATGCTGCCTGGCCCATGCAAGACGATGATGTCTGTGCCTAATGGTGTAGTCAGTACCCTTGCACGTCATCTAGCACACAGACCACACTGATGTAAACGGTTTTGAATGGTCTGACATGACACTTGGGTGTCTCTCACCTCCCTTAAATGTGCCTGGAGTTGAGTGGCATTCATCATCTGGTTCCGTAGGGAACTGTTCACAATGAAGCGGTCATCAATGTGGGATGTGGCCAAAGGACGTCCACTTCTATGCCTTTCTGTGACTCTTCCAGTCTCTCTGTATCTCTTTCGCAACCTGCTGATGACACTCTGTGACACTCTAAGCTCAGTGGCCACTTCCCTCTGAGAACATCCTGTTTGAAGCCTCACAATAGCGAGGTACTGTTGATCAATTGTTAGGTGTGGTCTTGGTCTCATGATGTCAAAATGTGAACAGCATGATGAAGAGGACTGTTTAAATACCAATTCTAATTGAACCAAAAAATTTATTGTTCGATTCATGGATCAAACAACAGTTGTGAATTTTGCCATTAAGCACCTTGTTAGAGAACAGCAAGTTATGCAAAAAGTACTGAAACACTGAACAGTTGGACATGTGCATTCAAAAGTGTAGAGAAGGTCAAATTAAGTTCACCTGTAAAGGTTATAGTGCATTTTAGGTGCATCCTGAAATTTCACCCGAAAGCTTTTCGTGAGTAGTGTATACTGGATCAGTTAACACTCTCCACTGGTATCAACAAAAACCTGAGTTTCTGCTGCTAACTGATGAAAGTGGTAATGTCACTGAGGCTCAACCACCTTATACATGATTGTCCATAAAACAAGATAAAACTAGTAAGAAAGTAAATCTGATCATCTCCTCTGCTGCTGTATCAGACTCTGCTCTATACTACTGTGCTCTGAGGCCCACAGTGACAGGAAATCCAGCTGCACTGTACAAAAACCTTGACACAGTTTTGTAATATTGAAAGCAGTTCTGCCAATGCTTTAGAGAAAACTACATGCCTTTTTGGGGGGATTCTCTCTTTCTCTACTGGGCAGGGCCATGATTGGTATGGAGTTTGTCCCGCAAATGAGGAAGGGGATGTCAGTCCTTTGCAGAGCGACACACACAAACCCTTTCACACACACTCTTTCACACAAAAGCACAATTTCTCCTAGCAAATTTTCCTATTGTCATGTTTTTTGGAGGTGATGCAAAACTGCTCACAAACTGACAGTAACCACTCAGCATCAAACTGGGGATCCTGAAGCTGTGATGCAGCAACACTACCTGCTGTGTCACTGTGCTATCACACTGTTAAAATCCTTCTCCTTAAAGTGTTTTCTTGTAGTGTGGTGTTGTGTCATTTTAATAATAAAGAAAGATTTCTACCCTCATGGTTCAATTCCATATTCATTGATAACAAGTGCACTAAAGACAAGGCTCAGGTCAATCCTCATAGCAGAATTCCACAATGCCAGTGGACTCATGAGCCTCTCTGTTCTGACTGGAGTAATCATGCATCTAAGTAAATTTATCTAAAAAGAATTGTGTGTGCGTTTAAACGCCTGATAGGACAGGAAGTATGTCATGTGAATATAAAGTGTTTCTCAATGGCCAGTTCAGTTTTTGTTTTTTCTCTTCAGTGAACACAAGATGGTGCAAGGACTAGGGCACCACACAACCTGCTCACATTCTCTGAGATGATGGAAGCTACTTTTCACAGTAAAACCTTTGTGACATAGAGTATACTTGTTCTTCTATCATACATACTGCTGATATAATATCCTAACCCCTGCCCTGGTTACTCTTAGTGCCTAAGATAATTTCAGAGATACCATTCTGATTAAACAACACAACTGTCCACTTAACACTAAACTGTCATAAGAATAAATAATCATCTAATGTCATTTCTTTAACAAACAAAAGCACCTGCTGTGTCAGAAACACTGAAAACTGGAAACTTTTCTGTAAATCTGCTTTTACTCTTCTTTCTCTTCTTCTGAAGCTATTGTGAGTTTTTTTTCAAACCTTAATTAACAAGTAAAAAATTCTTATTTTCAATTAAACATTATTCTTATCCACTTAATTGTTTGAACATTAATCTGCCTGCTGGTGTTTATACCATAATTCTCAAATTCAGAGACAAGACATAAATACATTAATTTCCAGCTTTCTGTATGTGTTTGCTTAAATGTGCTCTGGACAGGTTCCCCATATGAGGCTGAATGTAAAGCCAGGATGTTTCAGTAAGAATCAACAATCTGACAACAACATTGGTGACACTGTCATGTGATGCTGTGGGGTGGAGCAATTTTGAAGCTTTAGAATCAGAATCAGGAAAAAATTGTATCGCCAGGTACAGCAAAGGGTCAGCAAAGAGAACTTTACAGTACTAGGAATTTGTCTTGGTGTCAGGTGCAAACATATACACAGGTATAAAAAGTGTGTACAAATACACAATTTTAGAAAAGAGTGCAATAGAATGTTAAAAGTGCAATAGAATGTTAAAAGTGAAAGTGACTGTCCAAACATATATACAGATGTGAGGTATGTACACAATCTAGAATGAGATAAATATTGTGTACAAAAGTGTGATTTGATGTGAGTTTGATGGTGTTAACATATTAGATTACAGAAAGATCTCCACTATTTTCACTGAGCTAAGACCAGTCATCATGTTCACTGTTATATTCATCTATCTATGGCTTTCACTAGGTGAGTTAACAGACATATTAGTCTGTGTGGTGATGCAGTGTGAAAATGCAGAGTGTGTGTCTGACTTAAGTATTTCCTGTTGATTATTTAAAGATTAAAAACATTATGTTCTCTTCTCTATGACAGGTGACTCCACGGCAGATTGAGTAGAGTCACTTTTCTCTCAGAAAGCTGTAGATGAAGGTGATGATGTTGTCCTGCAAATACAAACTCAGCTTTGCTTCAGGAAACAACCTGCACTGGTACAGGCAATATCCAAAATCTAAAGCTAATTCCTTCTTAACACTCCTCAAAGTGGAAATCTAATTTCTAACACTGACCCAAGAATGTATGCTAAAGTTGATACATAAACAAGTGGATCTGATCATCAAAGACTTTCACACAGTTTTGTTACTGTATACTCTAGGTAGTTCTGCTGGTGACACTCCTTTACTCCTAGGGGCAATTTATAATTAAATTAGAAGTGCACTAAAGACAAGGCATGGCTCCACATTTATCACCTTGTACAGATTTTTTATGAAATCAACACAACTGCAAAACTGAAATTCAGCATTTATTTTTTAAACAGATGCATTGCATCTAATGGGCCCTAAGGAAGAATTCACAATAAGCTGTGTAAAAAAACTTTACATTAAACTGTTCAAAAACAGTCTTCAATTCCCAATCGTAGAAACATGACAAGGAAAGAAGAAGCAGTGCAAGGTAACAAGAAAACAGTCAGTTTGAAAAAAAATTCAAGAATACCAACGTTCCATTTAAAACAATGAGATCTAAAACAACAATGCTCTTAAACTTTAAACCAGTACAACGATTAAAATGTAGCAAGAAGGAAAAAAAGATTTATCACAGCAACTTATCTTAAGTCTTATTGCAGCAACCTGGTCTTCAAAGAGTGAACTCTTTTGGTGCAAGAGTCTGATCCAACTCCAATAAACAGCCGCTGTATCACTTTAAAAGTGAATTTTAGTTCCTTTGGGTAGTCAAGGTTTAATGCATACACCAGGTCTATCAGGTTCAGAAAAAAATAACTCATGTGACGCATTACCACTTCTTCTTCAATCACCAGGGCAACATCATTGTAGAATGCTGGGAGAGGTTCCATCACATTTTCCACAACCACAAGGATTCCAATCACCACAACCTTGATCACATTCTATTCACAGTCACTGGGCTTTATAGAATGTAAACAAAACAAGGTACTATTACTTAAAAGCAATTACACAAACATAGTCCCCAGTCCCCTGCATATTAAGAGATCTAATGTCCAATTTTCTCTTGTTTTGCCTTACAGGTTTCAGCTTACCTTGCATATCTTGAATGAATTTTGAAGGACACTCTCACATGTACCACAGCAGGCCCAGCAATGCTGCTGTCCTCATCCTTTCGTTTGTTGTCTGTAAAATAGAATGGTTAAAGTACCAGCTATGTTTGTTCAATCCTTTCTTTTTCTTTCTCCTTTCTCCCCCTCCCTCTGTCTTTTATGCATTTTAAAAAATTAAAAACACAAGCATTTTTTCAAAATAGCACATTTACACTTGTTCAATTTAATTCAATTTCAGTTCAATTCAATTTTAATTGTATAGCGCTTTTAACAAAGAGCATTGTCTCAAAGCAGCTTTACATAAGAAACAACATAAGAAACAACAAACATATAAACAGACAATCAGTCCTAGATGTTATCCCAAGTGAGCAAGCCTGAGGTGACTGAGGTGACTGTGGCAAGGAAAAATGAGGAAGAAACCTTGAGAGGAACCAGACTCAAAAGTGAACCCATCCTCATTTGGGTGACAGTGGATAGTGTGATTATAAATTATTCTAAACACCGGAGAGTGTGATATGAACAATGTCCTGCATTTCTGTATAGTCAACTGTGTGATGCAGATACAGCATGTGCAGTATGTTATGTAAATTAATAAGGAGATTGTTGTCGTCCACATAAAGTTGGCAGCATTGCTTTGAATACCCCAGTCCTCACAAAGCAGAACCCGGCTGGAACTGGTCCATTTCTTGATGCCACTGGACCTGGCACAATCTCAATATGTCTCGGGATGGGTAGAAGAAGGGAAACAAGTGGAACAGAATTAGCGTAGCTGCTGTTCATAATATTAGCAGCACTAGATGATAATGTGCATTTAATCAGATGTACAGGAGTAAAAGGTTATGGGATGGGTTAAATGTATGCCAGGCTGAAGAGATAAGTCTTTAGTCTATGTTTGAACTGGGAGACTGTGTCTGAGCCCCGAACGAAAACGCACTACCCCCTTTTGTAGACTTTGATATTCTGGGAACTACCAGAAGTCCAGAGTTTTTTGATCTTAAAGAGCGTGGTGGATTGTAGCGTGTTAGAAGACTGGCTAGATATGTGGGAGCTAAACCATTTAGAGCCTTGAACGTAAGTACTGCTAGTTTATAGTCAATTCTAAACTTAACAGGTAGCCAGTGCAGGGATGATAATATTGGGGTTATATGATCATATTTTCTTGATCTGGTAAGAACTCTGGCGGCTGCATTCTGGACTAACTGTAGCTTGTTTATTGAAGATGCAGTACACCTAGTAATGCATTACAATAGTCCAGTCTGGAGGTCATGAATGCATGAACTAGCTTTTCTGTATCAGATACAGATAAAATGTTCCTAAGCTTGGCAATATTTCTAAGATGGAAGAAGGCTGTTTTTGTAATATTAGAAATATGATTTTCAAAGGACAAGTTCCTGTCTAATATTACGCCCAGGTCTTTCACTGTTGAGTTAGTAGTAATAGTACATCCTTCTAAATGCAAGCCGAATTGTGAGAGCTTTTGTGTACTGGTTTTTGGACAAATAAGTAATATCTCTGTCTTATCAGAATTTAGTAATAGAAAATTATTGGTCATCCAAACTTAAATATCTTTAACACACTTAGTTAATCTAGACAAATTAGATATTTGATATAGAGATCTGGTTTTGATGAGATATATAACTGGGTATCATCGGCATAACAATAGAATACACACACTTACTTTTGTTGTAAATAAATCAGTCATGTGTTGCAACAACAGTTGTTTGTTACCTTTTTGTTCAGCACCAAAATAAGATTTAATAGTGGATGTAACACACTCATGCCACTTAAATCAGGGGTGTCTAATCCTGCTCCTGGGGGGCCAATAATGTATTGCAGAGTTTAACTCCAGCCTGGTTCAACACACTTGCCTGGAAGTTTGTAGTGATCCTGAACACCTTGATTAGCTGGTTTAGGTGTGCATAATTGGGGTTGAAGCTAAACTCTGCAGGATCTTGGCTCCCCAGGAGCAGGATTGGGCACCCCTGCCTTAAATTCATTGGGGTTGTAACAACAATGAAAAGGATTTGAAAGGATAGGTTACCAAAGATGATAATTGTCATTTACTCACCAACAGTCTAAACACATGCAAAAATCTTCATTCCATACAATAAAACTTAACAGTGGCTAGGCTTTTAAACTCTATAAAGTCAACATTACATTTCTGCCAAATGTCATATATATGTCATATAATCTTAGGATATTAAGTTTGCTCATATCTTCTAACAGAACAGCACAACTTTCATAGCCCAAGATTTTTTAATAAATTCAAAGCCACGGAAACAAATCAACACAATGTACCTGCCTCTCTGTGTAAAGTGCTGGCTGTCGGACTTTCATGTGTGACACTGGTGGCTCCTCCTCAACGACTTCTTGTCTTCTCAACGAAAACATGATGCTCATAGCAGAATCAACAAAGGTGATGTCTGGAGTCCTCTTCTTCATCTCCACAGCTATTTGCTCTCTTTCCCTATGTAGACTTTCCTGGTCTTTGCCCTGAGGTAGATCTGGAAGAAAATTTGTTTCACACAGGTTTCTTAACTTTGTTTTGCTTTCCTCTTGTTTCCCTAAGACCTCTCTTTTCAGAATTCACTTTCAGTACCTGACAACCTGAATCTGTCAGCTTCAAACTAATTTTTCACCCATACCATCCAGATGTGGAGCTTGGCTCTTTGAGACAGGGGTGTTTTTCAATTAAGGCAGCCGCTACACTGTCAATATCTTCATTCCCAGGATAGGCTTTGTATGAGTATATAGTTTCTTCAAGTTTCTGAAGAATTTAAATTTTCATGTCTCTGGGAATTGACAGAAGTGTTCCATCCTTTCGAAATGCCTCACTACCTTGTTTTAGCCTCAGTTCCACATCATATGTAAAAACAGGGATGGGAAAGGTGGTTGCCCATGGCTGCGAACAGGTGCGAACGGGTGGCAGATGGCTCTGAATGGATGCTGGGTGAAGAAGTTGATGGAGATGAAGATTCACTTAAAATTGCAGTGTCTAAACTGGTGTCTGACAGTGTATCTGCAAAAGGGGTGAAAAGGATCTTCAGTGTCATCTTGTCTTTGGGCAGATCAGCTACACATGCAAGGTTACAGAAATCATGGAAGTCTTCATCTTCATTTTGAAGGTCAAAAGGGTCTTTCAGCTGGAACCTGCTTTTAAGTTCAAACTTGAGGCCATCAGCAGAATCTGGAACAGGATCAAGTCTAAATTTTTTAATGTTCTGTGGGGAGATGATCACACAAAACAGCATTTTTATATAGGAATAAAAAATTCCAGGGTTTCTCTGCAACTGGGGAAAGAGTAAAAAGATGTCATTACATTCATTGATGATTACATCCTTTCATGTGAACACCTAGAAAATTATGTGCATTTCAGCAAATGTATCTTAGTAAAGCAAGAAGGTTTTTGGTGTGATGTATAGCTTGCCAGCCCTTACATATAGATAGAGTGGACGTTTGGAAATAAGGGACTTTATGCAAAGACTTAACACTGTTGGTACTATAACAGGTTATGCATAAGGAAACCCTTGAAATAACTGTCTTGAAATAATTAAGTTTCTCAAGAATACAGTCTCTCTTTACTCCATCCAGGGAAACCGGTGAATTCGTCCTTAATTTCTCAAGGGGCTGTTGTGAGTTTTAATCTTCCTGAATGGAAACACCCCCTCTCTGACCTCATGCAAGGTAATATCCTTGCGACTAGCTAGGCAAAATCTGCAGAATTTATCAACATTGAAACTCTCTTGGAATCCAGCTAACAAGGGGACCCCCAAGTTGTCCACTGACACATACAACACAGAACCCTTGACACTTGTTCCCAATTTTTGAACATAATCCTTCCTCTTCAAGGACTTGAATGTCCCTAATCAGTGGTTGAAAAATGGCATCATAGCCATAATTCTTTACATCATTGCTATTACACAGAAAAGCCAGATAAACTGATTGTACAGAAGACCTATACAGTGCTGGCAAGTTTGACCCAATACACCACACAGACCTTATGCTTCTTTTTTTATGTTCCCAGTGGGTTATATACCTCATAGTCATCTATATACATCCCGAGTTTAATGCTTAAACTCTCTGAGGAGAGCAAAGGATTCCCTTTGCAGTACAGTCCATCTCTGTATGTTTTAATCTGATTGGACTGGTCAGCAGTTTCCTGCAGGATTTTATCCAAAATGTCATCATGGTTCAACAACTTTTTCAAAACTTTTAAAATTAGAATATAAACAAACTTTTTTTGGGAGGACGATTCTAAAAAATATTCAACAGGTTCGATTACTTTAAAGTAGTCCTTGTAATAAGTCATTCTTTTGTATTCAGTTGTGAAAGGGCCACTTTTTGAAAGGGAAGTTAGGGGATTTGTTTTTTCGACAATCTCAGCTAAGACAGCAGTCACTTCATTGGTTAATACACAATTGTACTTAACCAATACACTTTCAATTATTCATGGAGTGAACTCTTGCATAATTACATAAGCACTGCAAAGCTCATTTACAATTTCCTGTGTGGTGGCCTTTGAGACATGTAGAGTTGTTTGCATGTGAAGTAACAGTGATGCTAACATCTGTGTCACTATCTACTGTTGAGTAATCCAGGCTGAATGAATGGGTTTCAGACTCTGCACTTTCAGGGTTTGAATCACCAGGAATGCTAGTTTGATACAAGCCTGTTCAAAAATCTTTAAAAGTGCTGTGGTGATGATCCCTACTTTTATAAGCATGGAAAGTGCTGTACACACTGGTCTGGAAACTACAGTATTGAAAGGGGCACCTCACTGGCTCTTTCTTTTTAATGTGTGTTTTAAGATGTGCAAAATACTGTAAAACACTGCAATCCTCTGAAAAATTACACAGGTCACAGTTCACATTTGATGTTTGAAGTTAAATGCTTCTTCAGGGACAGTTCACTCCTAAATGTGCATACACAATCTTTATAGATGCATGGGAGTGACTTGCCGGATAGCAGTGTTTCAGCTTGTATTGCGTGATTAGGGGACACTGTTTGGCCGAGGAAAATCTGCAAATCTTGCAACACCACCTCATAGATATGGAGTTGTGCTTCCACTCTTCTTGCACTGTACTGATCCTGCAGAAACTACAAAGACACAGCTCTGGGTCTCATCTTCAAAATAAATCAATTAAACCAAAAAAGAAAAAAGACAATGTCAAGAGCTTTGTTCGCCAGTGCAAATGAGCAGAAAACGTGAACAGTCATGCTACAGAAACTATGTGGGAGTCAGGCCGGATCTCAGTTTCAGCTTGTTCCCAAAGGCACGGGCGCTACAGAGCACAAAACACGAGTCTTATTCGACACAAAGCACAAACCCCTGACCACCAAAAGATGTTTCTGCCCGGTTTCGAAACGGGGACCTTTTGCATGTGAGGCAAACGTGATAACCACTTCATTACAGAAAGAAAAACAAGGGAAAGCTTTTGCTTTCGGCAGGGGAACCGCAAAGTAAGTAAGTAACTAAATAATTGAGCAAGCAGAGGCTTAAATGTTCCTTCAACTGAGTAATGAGGGTACAGTTCCAAGCATTGGTGGTATAGTGGTGAGCATAGCTGCTTTCCAAGCAGTTGATCCCGGTTTGATTCCTGGCCAACACACAACCTTTAAGCTGCAAGTTGGTGTGTGGCAAATGTGCGAGGGCCGCCCTTGAAAAGGCAAACGAAAAAGTCCGCCAGCTGTGTTTAGCAGGCTTTGGCAAGAGCGCAAAGACATATTTTTTATTTAAAAGTACAAAAGTACTTGTTTTTAAAAGTACTTAAGTATCAAAAGTAAAAAGTAAATCTCAATGCATTGTTCTGTTATTGCTGCATTATTGTATGCAATACTTACAGTACCTTTTGTAGCAACCTAGTGAATATACTGACCAGTTTGTAGTATCTGTGGAATTAAGAGCTTTTAGAACGTTCCAAAATGTTAAACAACTGAACTAACAAAAAAGACAGTTATAATCATTTTCATTTTTTATTTAACACTCCTACCACCCCCAGCAAAGAAGTACACGTCTATGTGTATCCATTCATGCACATTTGAATCAAGTGGTCTGTAAATGCAGACTGATCAGAAAAAAAAAAACTGTATAAATGTAGCTGTATAACTGCCCAACAGCAACACTGCTTTAACAAAGAGCAAAACAGAAAAACTTATTTGCCATCAAAACAAAAATTTCAAACCATTAGTTGTGACAATGATACTGTCTCACAGATCACTAGTAGAGAGAAATCATACTATGGTCAAATAAGTCAATCATCCTCTGATTAACGTAACTACTTTCTACTCAATGACCTTGACAGAAATGTAGTGGAGTAAAAAGTACAATATTTGTCTTTCAAATGTAGTGATGTTAAAGTAACAAGTTTCCAGATAAAATAATACTCAAGTAAAGTACAGATACTCAAAAGGTGTACTTAAGTACAGTACTTAAGTAAAGGTACTTCGTTACTGTCCACCTCTGCAAATAAAAAACACATAAAGTCAAACTCCAGCAAGGTACACATACACGTTACATACAGAAAGGTAGAGAAGGTTTGTATGTACTTATACATGATTATATATATATATATATATATATATATATATATATATATATATATATATATATATATATACATATATAGATAGATAGATAGATAGATAGATAGATAGATAGATGTCATTTATATGAGACCTCTGAACTTATAAAAATATATCTATAAGACAATATATCTACATTAAGTCTCAATACAGTTACTCATATTGTATTTGTATGTTCATGTGTAAACAAAATTCAGAGAAATACATCTGAAATGCATTTAAATACAGATAAACAGTTTAATAAGAGAAGCTCTGAGGAAGTATACTACAGAATATATGAGCACTTGTATGGTATGGTATGGTGAATTGTGTTCAATAGAGAAAATGTATGTTTTTAACTTTGTGTATATTCATATTGTATTATCTGAATGCAAATAAGTGAGAAAAGGATAATAATTCCCAACTGTGGTTATTCAGCTATAGTGGAATAATGTTGTATTGTGTTGGTGACTCAGGTCACTGATACTGTGTGAAGTGATGATACACTATATTGCCAAAAGTATTCGCTCACCCATCCAAATAATCAGAATCAGGTGTTCCAATCACTTCCATGGCCACAGGTGTATAAAATCAAGCACCTAGGCATGCAGACTGTTTTTACAAACATTTGTGAAAGAATGGGTCGCTCTCAGGAGCTCAGTGAATTCCAGCGTGGAACTGTGATAGGATGCCACCTGTGCAACAAATCCAGTCGTGAAATTTCCTCGCTCCTAAATATTCCACAGTCAACTGTCAGCTGTATTATAAGAACGTGGAAGTGTTTGGGAACGACAGCAACTCAGCCACGAAGTGGTAGGCCACGTAAACTGACAATCGCTAGAGACAATCGCTACAGACCTCCAAACTTCATGTGGCCTTCAGATTAGCTCAAGAACAGTGCGCAGAGAGCTTCATGGAATGGGTTTCCATGGCCGAGCAGCTGCATCCAAGCCATACATCACCAAGTGCAATGCAAAGCGTCGGATGCAGTGGTGTAAAGCACGCCGCCACTGGACTCTAGAGCAGTGGAGACAGGCCTTCTCGTCCAACATCAGTGTGTGACCTCACAAATGCGCTTCTGGAAGAATGGTCAAAAATTCCCATAAACACACTCCTAAACCTTGTGGACAGCCTTCCCAGAAGAGTTGAAGCTGTTATAGCTGCAAAGGGTGGACCGACGTCATATTGAACCCTATGGATTAGGAATGGGATGTCACTTAAGTTCATATGCGAGTCAAGGCAGGTGAGCGAATACTTTTGGCAATATAGTGTATGTATATACTTTGTAAGTTATGCTACAACTGCATCACTTCCTGGGTGTGACCTTCTAGAGACATGTTCCCTCATGTGTAAAGTTCAGCACATACAGCACTATTATACAGAATCCTCACAGAGCTGTGTTCAGAAATCTCTCAATTATACAACTTACTGTACATAGTGAGATACACACCACTGATTCTCACGGTAGTTTTTTTTATTAACTAATAAAATTAAAAATTAAAAATAATACTTCATTATTGTTTTGATATCTGTATTATACTTTGATAAATATTTTCTTCTAGACACAGACAGTTTTGCAGATAAAATCGGGCTGAAGGACGGAGATGCCAACATTGTCATGAAAGAAACAGACATTATTACTCTGAAATGTTCATATGAATCAAGCAGTCAATACATTCGGCTTTACTGGTACAAACAATATCCTAACAGCGCACCACAGTTTTTACTGCTTAAAGGTGCGAGGTCAGGAGCTTCTGATGAGTACAACCCCTCTGGCTCTCGATTCAATGCAGAAACATTCTCAGACTGCAGATCTCAGATTCTGCACTCTATCACTGTGCTCTTAGAGTAGTAGCACAGTGATACAGAGTCACTGAGAGACTGTACAAAAACCTATGAAATAATTCATTTGAAGTTAAATGTTAAATATCAAAGATACTTCATTTACCAACTTATCAGTTAACCACAGACACAAAAGACATTTGTGGAAACATATGCAGCTGAAGAAACAGAAAAAAATAAAAATGCACTGTCATTTGCTGTTAGTGTGTAATGTTTTAAATTAAATTCATTGCACATTGCTGGCCAGTTTTTCTAATGATTCATTTAAATAAATTTGTATTTATTTATATGTACAAACACAAACTAAGATTTGTCAAATATTCTAAGAAAAACAATTTTGTACAACTTGTTTGTTGAAATATTGTCAATAATTCACAACATTCAGAAGTGTCTAAATCAAGGTGTAGTATAATCTACTGAAAAAGAATATTTAATACTTTTTAAGTCATCATAAAGTGCATTGTCAACCTTGCAGAAAAATCGTTCAGTGTGATGCAGTAATTACAACTAAAAAATGACAACTAAAAAACCCTGGCATCACTCTGCCCCCTGGTGACACATATTCTGATCAACAGTGTCAGCTGCAGGAAGGGTGGAGCTCCACAGGGTATGACAGTAAACTCCACTCCTTCAGCTTTACTTGTCAGCAGCTTACCACTTCTATCATGCTGCTCTTTAATCCTTGTCTGTTAATGCTTCTTCTATGTATGTTCATCTTATGTTATGTCCAAGTCTAGGGTTGGGAAGTGAGAAGTGTGAGAAATAGCACAGGGCTATACAGTGAGGGAAAATATTATCTGATCCCCTGCTGATTTTGTACGTTTGCCCACTGACAAAGACATGATCAGTCTGTAATTTTATTGGTAGGTTTATCTGAACAGTGAGAGACAGAATAACAACAAAATCCAGAAAAACACATTTTAAAAAAGTTATACATTGATTTGCATTTTATTGAGTGAAATAAGTATTTGACCCCTTTGCAAAACATGACTTGGTACTTGGTGGCAAACCCTTGTTGGCAATCACAGACGTCAGACATTTCTTGTAGTTGGCCACCAGGTTTGCACACATCTCACATCTCAAGGAATTTGGGCCCACTCCTCTTTGCAGATCCTCTCCAAGTCATTAAGGTTTTGTGGCTGACCCTTCAGCTCCCTCCACAGATTTTCTATGGGATTAAGGTCTGGAGACTGGCTAGGCCACTACAGGACCTTAATGTGCTTCTTTTTGAACCACTCCTTTGTTGCCTTGGCCGTGTGTTTTGGGTCATTGTCAGTCTGGAATATCCATCCACGACCCATTTTCAATGCCCTGGCTGAGGGAAGGAGGTTCTCATCCAAGATTTAAACAGTACATGGCCCCGTCCATCGTCCCTTTGATGCAGTGCAGTTGTCCTGTCACCTGGGGATGGTGTACTTGGGGTCATAGGCAGCATTCCTCCTCCTCCAAACACGACGAGTTGAGTTGATGCCAAAGAGCTGGATTTTGGTCTCATTTGACCACAACACTTTCACCCAGTTCTCCTCTGAATCATTCAGATGTTCACTGGCAAACTTCAGATGAGCCTGTACATGTGCTTTCTTTAGCAGGGGGACCTTGCGGGTGCTACTGGATTTCAGTCTTTTACGGCATAGTGTTTTACCAATTGTTTTCTTGGTGACTATGGTCCCAGCTGCCTTGAGATCATTGACAAAATCCTCCAGTGTAATTCTGGGCTGATTCCTCGCCGTTCTCATGATCATTGAAACTCCATGAGGTGAGATCTTGCATGGAGCCCCAGACCGAGGAAGATTGACAGTCCTTTTGTGTTTCTTCCATTTGGGAATAATTGCACCAACTGTTGTCACCTTCTCACCAAGCTGCTTGGTGATGGTCTTGTAGCTCATTCCAGCCTTGTGTAGGTCTACAGTCTTGTCCCTGACATCCATGGACAGCTCTTTGGTCTTGGCCATGATGGAGAGTTTGGAATCTGATTGATTGCCTCCTTCTGTGGACAGGTGTCTTTCATACAGTTAACGAGCTGAGATTAAGAGCACTCCCCGAGAGTGCTCCTACTGTAATCTCAGCTCCTTACCTGTATAAAAGACACCTGGGAGCCAGAAATCTTTCTGACTGATAGGGGATCAAATACTTATTTCACTCATTAAAATGCAAATCAATGTAGAACTTTTTCTGAAATGCATTTTTCTGGATTTTTTTGTTGTTATTCTGCCTCTCACTGTTCAAATAAACCTACCATTAAAATTACAGACTGATCATTTCTTTGTCAGTGGGCAAACGTACAAAATCATCAGGGGATCAAATAATTTTTTCCATCACTGTATATGTAGGAGGTAAAACAGAACATATATATGATGCCCCAAAGTTAACAGGAATGATTCACACAACACAGCAGTGAATTAAGGTGATATATTGTGATGTAGTGATATGTACAGCACAGTGAACTGGGAAGACTTCAACAAAACAGAAACACACTGAGATTAGTTATCTGACCTAAACAAAAAAAAAAAAGAAGAAATGAACATAAATGGCATTCAAACCCTTAATGCCAGTGAACATATACAATGTCTCAATATTTACATGTGCAAAGATTATATAAGGCAGCAAAACCAAAATCAAGGAGCAGATCAAACTCGTAGTCAAGGCAGGCAAAGATTAAACCAGAACTGTTAGAAGCAAAAACACAAAACGGAATCTCAACACACATACAACCACAACACACCAAGTGAGCACTGATGTTGGGGTTACTGGCTTCCATCCCAGCTTTATACTGTCGCCATTAACAATGTCATCTCTGAGCTCTGGAGGAGAAGGGAGGGCCAGACTGGACAGTCTCCACAGCATGTGGTGGCAGCTTTTAGCTGACTGACTTTAGCTAGCTTAGTAAATGACAGTGTAAAGTTCACATGCCAGAGGAACCCCAAAATGCCAAACCATTCCAGGAATAATGATATTGATTGTTAATTCTTATAAGCAGTTATTTCTCTGTTTATATTGCTTGAGATTTGATATGATGAACATATGTTTCATTTGCCTGTGCTAGCCCAGGGCTCACCAAGTGTGCTTTAGATATTGATTGAAATACTTCAGCACTTAATTGCTGTGGGTATTGGGAATATGTCTCTTACCCTCTGTGATCCAGCATCTGCAGAACCTGCAAAAGAAAGCGAGTATAGCTTTTCTATATAAATAAAGTAAAAAAAAAAGTGCTTATCTACTTAGTTTCAAAAGTTAGTATCAAATTTTAAAGTATTGTGAGATATTGTGTCTTTTGGTATTAGAGTCCTGAGACACAGCCCTGACCTCTAACTCCAAAAGATATGTTTAAGAGGTGAAGTCAGATGGTACTGTGAAGTGATGATCTGTGTAAAATTATGCTACAACAGCATCACTTCCTGGGTGTGGCCTTCTAGAGGTGTGTAAAGTTCAGCACATACAGCACTATTATACAGAATCCTCACAGAGCTGTGTTCAGAAATGGATCAACTATACAACTTACTGTACATAGTGAGATACATACCACTGAGTCTCACTCTAGTTACAGGTCATTTATTTTTATCAGTTCATAAATTGAATTAACTGATTGCAAAGTTTGTAAGAATCAATCTAACAATCTTTCATATTCTTAAGACAATATTTTGTTTACAAAATAGCTGAAAGATTCCTAACATTTATTACATTTTCTCCTTTACAACATGCAGTTTTGCAGATACAATTGGGCTGATGGATGAAGTTGGCAGCATTACCAAGAAAGAAACAGACACTGTTACTCTAAAATGTTCATACGAGACAAGCAGCAATTACATTTTGCTTTACTGGCACAAACAAGATCCTAACAGTACAATAATCCTAACAAGTTTTTTTCTGTAGAAACGTGCAAGGTCAAGAACTGGCCAGCACTGCGCTCTCTCTGCCGGGTGAGCTGGAGTGGAGATACATAGTGTTTTAGCGATTTCCAAAGAGAGAGTTGAAAGGTCGATAAATTATCATTAATCCAGTTATGATAGTTGTCCAACAATGCTTGTCGGCTGTACGAGATATATGCAAGGCTATTCTGAGTGAATAAACTTGCAACTAGTATAGAAATAACTACTAAATCGCAGAATCTGGGGAGACGCTGAGCCTCGCGTTGTGCACGCGCCGCTATCTTGGTCATGACAAAATGTGCACATACTCAGAAATACCAGTACAAACATATGCCAAAAATTATTCACTGTAAACGAATTAGAAAGAGCAGCAGGTAAGCAAAGGTTCAGTAGTGATAGAGATTAAGGAGTATGTTGATGCTCATCTGTTTATCACAGAGGTTCACAAATTGCAATGTTCATTGCAATTCGTGAACATTGCAAGACTTTAGTCAAATTTAAATTGTGTTCATACCTTGACAATGGGATTCATTTATTCAAATATTTGTTTACACAAGCATAGTGAAGCATTTCATTTGGGGATGTTAGGAAGGCTCATTCAGGGTAGATATTGAAGTCTGTCTTTAGACACAAACAGATAACTATAGCTTTAACTACACTGTGTAGCATGTAGCACTACAGACTAATTAAAATTAATTTTAATATATGATTGAATCCAGTTATTATACTACAGACACAATATGCATACAATTAGTAAAGAGGTTTTTATGCTAGAAAACTGCTTAATACTATCACTAATTTTAGCAAAAATCAGGCTTATCAGATTTTAACATGTCATAAAATATATTATGAAATATCAATTAATTTAAACAATGGATTTAGCACATATAATGCCAGAGCTGACATGACAATGACTAAGTAAAAGTGGGTGGAGCTAGATGTGGTAAGATACAGTTTAGAAAGTTTCACAGAGATCCTGCCATTTATACCTACTGCAAGAGAGACACAACTATGGAAGCCCAGAGAGGCCATGTGATATTTTTTTTGCTTTTGTTTTCTCGTGATCACGACTTAATTTTCTCAGTCGTACAGAAATTTGTCAACGGTCCCTAAACTAGCGCTTCCGAGTGTCTGTCTAATGTCCGAATATCAAACTAACTTCACCGCGGTTCTGATTATGTCATGATCATGAGAAAACAACTTTTAGTTATCTCGTGATCACGAGACAATTAAGTCGTGATCACGAGAAAACAAAAGCAAAAAAAAAAAATACCACATGGCCTCTCTGGGCTTCCGTACACAACAGTCATGTTACGCTTCTTTAATTTCATAGTTGTTAAAAACAAACATTGGTAAGTCATTTATATTATACACAAACTTTAGGTGAATGCTGGAAATGAGCTGATACCTAAACATGATTAATTAACTTACACAATGAAAATATAAATGTTTATGTTGTTGTAATGTTTTACAGCAGGTGCTGTTGACAGCAGCATTACACCAGAACAAACCATCATATCTTCAAGTGAAGGCAGCAACATCACACTGACCTGCACATATGATGATTCAGCTAGAAATCTCCACTGGTATCGACAAAAACCTCAATCAGAACCAGAGTTTCTTCTGCTAATTCCTAAATCCTCATATAGTATCTCTAAAGCTGAACATGACCCAAGACTATCGACCAAAGTTCGTGAAAAAGGACAGGAAAGTAGTTGTGGAGATCTTTCCTGCTGCAGTATCAGACTCTGCACTGTACTACTGCACCATGGAGCCCACAGTGACACAAAAATCAGATTTTACAAAAAACTCAAGCTTGATTTTTTTCCCAGCAGGGGGAGATGTTTACCTCTTTCATTCGAAAGTACAGTTTCCTTTCTTAATTCTCAGACTTTGATCTTTATTTGCTTTGAATATTAACATGGATCTTACATACTGTATGTTGGTATTGCTTAGCGGTTGAACAATCAGAGAAGAAATCCTTTAAAAAATTCAATATATTATTATAATAGAGGCTGCTGACAATAGCATTAAACCAGATCAAACCAATGTATTCCACAATGGAAGGCAGCAAGATCTCACTGTCCTGCACATATACTGGTATAATACAGTCTCCACTGGTATCGACAAAAACCTAGATCAAGACCTTAGTTTCTGCTGCTGATTCTTGAAAGCAGTCAACATGTCACACAAGCTCAACAACCATATCCATGAATGTCCATAAAACTTAAAAATGATTAAGAGTAACTATAGCCACATGCACAGGCAAATGCAATAAGGCTTATTTTTATCTAAAAAGTGAACTATTCAGTAAGATAGCAAATTGTCATGAAAGCAATGCAATTACAATTTCAAGCAGTTTTAACCACTTTATCCAAAATGCAAGCACAGTGAAATACAAGCCTTGAAAACACTACATTAAAAATCTAGCGAAAATCAAGTTAAAAAAATTGAGTTGTGTATGGATCATGACAGAGCAAACTATTTGAAGAACTCAGGTTTTCACCAAAGCAGAAATCATGGGGTGATCTTGGGGTATTTTCAATTTTCAAACCTGGAATGTTATTCGGTCACTTCTTCTGATTATTGAGTATCGGTATTAGTATTTTTAACAAATTTTCACTCCTCACAAAAGACTTTTTCAAGGATTTGTGGGTTATGTACAAAGATGGAGCAAGTTCCCTAATGGACTGTTTTACAGTTGTATTATTTATGTCCATAGTTTTCTAATAAACTGTCCATTATTCAAAGTGATTTTCTAACTGTACATTTATACTCCTCTAAAACTTGTTCAAAGTTATATTCTTTTACTCGTATGAACCTCTCTTGTTCTTCTGTGGTATGAGCCACATCTAAAAGATTAGAGAAATCATATCAAATATGAGAGACCTTTATGCACTGAATGGCTAAGTGAAAAAAGAATTAATTTATTTATAAGATATATACAGATCATCCCACCTGAAGCAATTGGATCATCACTGGTAGTCTGGGTGTCCTTGACTTCTGAATATGACACAGAAATTTTAAACACATATGCAAATAAAAGGTTTAACAGTAGGAAGTATTTATACTTTTATGTAATTTACGTGTATTTTGCTGGATTGTTTTAGGCTGTGCTATAGTTCGGTCTTCCGGATGTTCCAGTGTTAGGTTCTGAAAGCCTTGTGTGGACATTTCAGGAAACTCATTGTCAGAATGTCCACAATGTTCTTGTCTGAAATAATCACAAAAAATAAAATATTCCCTTATTAATATGCAACATACCTAAGAGACAAATTGAAATATATTCAGAAGTCTTGAGTTTGTTTGGTATGTTATCCTAGACACTAGAATCAGATAAGCATTGTCTGGTCTTGTTTTGTAATAAAAATGATTGAAAATGAAAATTTAGATATAATCCTATATCTGAATACATATTGACCAGTTAAGTAGAAAGAATATGCCAACCTTCTAGTATAATCTCTCAAATAGAAATAAAATGAATGGATTTAACCATAAATCTTAAAATAAAGTTCTTACTTGATGAGAAGTCTATGGTCTCTTAAAGTTTGAAGGAGAGCTTAAAGGTTCTTTAGCCTCTGATGGATTTCTAGCTTTTATTGGGTGTTTTCCCAACATACTGGGTGGGTGTGGGGTTTTGGTGGGAAACTGGGATTGGAGGGAAGTTAAGCACGTGTTTGTGTGGGTTCTTGGTTCTTGGAGAAATGTGTTGCTCTGATGCTGTATGTCTGTTGCACTGTTTCTCCATTTTGACCTGTAGGCCTCTGGTGGAAAGAAATCCTTACATCAATTCCATTTAAAAGATTTACGTCTTTTTTAAACTTTAAACTTTCTTAAAGTTATGAAAGATATGACCCAGTCCAGATAACCTGAAAACCAGTATGACTGTTGATTCTCTACTGAAAAAAAAAACAAACAAAAAAAAACAGCTATACAACCATTTGACACTGAACAATACTGAATATTATCATGCTCTAAAATTTTTGCAAATCTTTTCTAAGTAGATTTCACCTTTTTCAGTGCATCAGGACAAGTGACAATAGTTCAATCACCAATATTTCACATGCAGAGAGATACAGTATTTGAAGGGAAAAATGGGTGGGTGTGTCTTTTGTACATATGTGTGTGTGTGTGTGTATGTGTGTGTGTGTGTACATGTGTCCTTCAAGAGATGATTGGCAACAGTGATTCTGCAACACACTGTTGGTCATCATCTTAGTGGACTTTGGGGTCGGGGGTTTTAATTCCAGGGTTGGTGGGCAGTTTGGGAAGGAATTTGGGAATTGTTCGTTGTTCATTGAAGGGTGCTTGTCTATGTGTCTAGGAGTGTGCGTGTCCTTCAAGAGCTAATTGTTAACAGATTCTGCATCACTCTGTTGGTCATCATCTTAGTCGAACATGGGGTGGGGGTGTGGGTTTAATTCCAGGGTCAGTGGACAGTGTGGGGTGGTTTGACTGGCTGGTTAATTGTTCATTGTTCATTGAGGGATGCTTGTCAACATGTGTGTGTCCTTCAAGAGCTAGGGGCACAATTATTCTTTGTATTTTCAGTGGTCAGTGACCCAATCTAAATACTGCCTTACTTATATCCAAAATAAAATCATATTTTTGTACAAACTGGCCTGACATTTTCACACTATACAGTAGTTCACACAGTCCACTCACTGTGCACAGAACAACATCTCAATTTCCTGTAGAGACAGGAGAGCAAACACACCTCTCTCCCATCCTCATCACTACATTCAGGGAAATATTGAGAGCATTATGTGCAACTTTACTGCTGTTTAATATGAAATTGCACTCAGAGTCAGAGCAGAAGACTCTATGGAAGATAATGAAAACCACTGGAAACATCATCAGGGTCTATCTAACCACCATTGAGGATCCATACCAGAAAATATACCATAAGTATAAAGCCAAGAACTTTGTGTATGTTGCCTCCCACCTTTCTACCATACACTTTACTCAGACAGTCAGGTACACATCTTCATACACTGATGATACTATTCCATATTTCTTGATAAACAACGATAAAGATTAAAGGCTTGGTTCAATCCTGATAGCAGAAATGTACAATATACAAACACTGTGGAAAACTTTTATATCTATCCATCACATTTAAGCATGTTATAGTAGATAAGTAAACCTTGTTTTGTCTGGCTTCTTTGGATGTAACTGAACATGAATACATTATTTGGATTAAACAGACACATCATGTAATGACAGAGAGTATCACTACCAGAGATATTATGTGACAATGGGCAGGTGAGTTTGGGCACTGTGGCAAAAAAAAAAAGTCATTAGTTGGTTCTGTATTTAAGGAGATGCCCAGTGTAAGCTATAAAGTGTACAACTTGGCCCGTTTTTTTCTATATAGATGCTCAAGGGGTCACCCCAGTCACTTACAAAGCTCGGGAGTGAACCAGGGAGAGGTGCAGGGAAAGGGAACCAGATATATCTAGTTAGAAGCATGTCCTTCTATAGCTTAAGAAATGGCAAGGTTATAGCTGGACAGAAAATCCGAGGGGTGGGCAAGTTTAACAGAGTCAAGAATAGAAAGCATGTAAATAGAGGAAGAGGAAGATAATGGGTCACTCCCTTTCAGATTACAATAAGATATCAAGGTTTTTTGTTTTGAATTTTGTAGAGGAATAGTGAATTTAGTGAACTTATGATCATCTTATGCCCTTATCCAAGGTGACATACATTTTATCTCATTTTTCTAAAATACAACTGAGCAATTGAGGGTTTAAAGGGCCTAACTCATGGTCCCAGTAGTAGCTTGGTGGGCCTGGAAATCGAACAAGCAAGCAAGAGTAAGTAATTCACTAAGGTTATAGGTTAGAATTATAAGGAGTGGTGTTGGATCAACCACCTTCAATGCCAGATACTCAAATGAGGTTATATCATGGAAGGCAGCACTGAATATTTACAGTTTGTGGCAGTAAACAACAGCAAGCCCACCACCCCTGCGATGAAGAGGCAAAAACAGACCTAAAAGGTATTAAAGTATTACAGAAATAAAAAAAAGTCTTTTATAAATATATAAATCTACAAAATTCTTTTTTGATTATTTGTCTGTAATAAATGACTGTATTTGGGGTAAACATTTATTTAAATCTTAAGGTTGTTCTCCTTGATGAACACAAGATGGCCAACTCAGTTATTCTTATGGAGGGCAAAATACAACAGCACCATATAAACATGCTCACATTCTTTTTATATAGTTTTTACAATAAACCGTCAGTGATATAGGCTCTACCTGTTCTTCTATCATACATACTGCACAAATATGATCTCAACCCCTGACATGGATGATCTCAGTAGCTGATTTCTGATACAACATTTTGATAAAACAACTGTCCACTGTTTTAAATAAACTGTCAGAAGAATAAATACTCATCTAATTATAGATTTTTTTCTAATAAAACCTCAAATGCAGTTATACTAAAGTTGTATTTTTCAAATGTAACTACCACTAACCTTGTGTTGTTAGATCCTTCCAAGTCCACCTCACTCCTGAATGTAAAGCCACACACTGGTGACTCATGTGATGCTGTGGGGTGGAGCTTCATGAGCCTTTATGATAACATATTTCAAAAATATTGAAATGAAGTAAAGCATGATTTATCATGTTACAAACGTATTTTTGTGACACCACAATCATCAAGAATCATACAGACTATAAAGCAGAATGTGGCACAATAAATAGTCATACAGACTATAAAGCAGAATGTGGCACCAAATGCCAGCAGCAATAACAGAAGCATTTATACATTGTTATTTAATGTTATTGTTCTGAATTAAGGATGAACACGTTTTTTTTTTTTTTTTTTTAAATAGCAAATTGTGAGTATGATTTGTTTAACACCTTATTATTCCTTACTATTTTAAGAAACAATATACTCTCTTCTCTATAACAGGTTACTCCATGGCAGATTCCATAGAGCCACTTTCCACTCATGAAGTTGTAAATGAAGGTGATGATGTTATTCTGTCCTGCAAATTACGAAGCAAGTGTTGCAACAAACAACTACCTGCACTGGTACAGGCAATATCCAAAATCTAAAACAGAGTTCCTTCTTTATATTTATCAAAGTGGAGATCCAAAATCCGAACCTCCCCAAAAATGTCTGCTAACGTTAAAGATAAACGAGTGTATGTGAACATCTCCTCTGCTGCTGTATCAGACTCTGCTCTATACTACTGTGCTCTGAGGCCCACAGTGACAGAAATCCAGCTGCACTGTACAAAAACTTTCACACAGTTTTGCTACATGCCCTTTTGGGGAAGTCTCTTATATTATTTATATTAGAGTTTATATTATTCATTCTTCTATAACTATTCTATTTTGGCCAGGAAACCAGAACTTTCTCAGTTACATTAGACAGAAAGTTAAACAGAAAGGTACTTAGAGGGTCTAATTGGGATCAGTTCTCAACTTCAGTGAAGCAGCTGAGTCTCTGTCTAAGTTCAGGAGTTGAATAAAGTTTGTTCTGCAAATTATTATTGTCATAATGTGTAAAAACAAACAAACAAAAAATAACATGGCTTCTTTTTCCCAGCAGTCTTTTTTCTGTGCAAATTGGGGTATAGTTTTATGATTGAGTAAAAATAAATAAATAAATAAATAAATTCAAACAGAAAAGGCCTTGGTGTGTTAAACTCTCTTTCCTTTCACCACAAGATGCCGTAATCTGTTATCTTATTGTTGGCCAAGTACTAGAATTCTGCTTACATCCTCCAGAGATGCTGACTCCTTTGATTATGAATACTTTACACAATTATATAAGCTGCAGTTATTCTTCAGTCTTACACAGATAGCACTAGTGCATCATTTGTTTTCTGCTCTTTACAATGTTCAGTGTGAGTAAGTGCAATTATCTTTTAACACGGAACACTGTTAAAATCACAGAGACCACAGATTATTAGGTATGCTCTTGTCATGTAATGGAGTGCAATCAGAGACTCTAGCAAAGCTTGTGAAAAGAAAATGGAAAGTGTGAAACAGAATTGTCTCTTAAATGTTTTGAATGGTTTAAAATTAATAAAAGGGCCAAGATGTTCTTACTCTTTACATCCTTTTTATTTAGGAATAAATATTTTACAATGATAAAATGGCGTGTCTGATGCAGTGGGTTGTGCAGTAACAGTGTTTCTTGTTTTGTATTAGTGACTTGTATTAGTGTCACTGGTACTGTAAGTGATTATCTGTGTAAAATTATGCTACAACAGCAGCACTTCCTGGGTGTGGCCTTCTACAAACGTAGCACATACAGCACTATTATATAGAATTCTCACAGAGCTGTGTTCAGAAATGGCTCAACTATACAACATACTCTACATAGTAAGATACATACCACTGATTCTCACTCTAGTTACAGGTAATTTTAATCAGTTCGTCGGTTAATTAATGTCAGTATATTGATATTATACAAATATCAATTTTGTAATGTTCTGATATCTATATAATGCCTTTATTGATATTTTTCTATACAACAGACAGTTTCACAGATAAAATTGGACCAAAGGAGGAAGATGCCACCATTGTCAGGAAGGAAGCAGACACTGTTACTCTGAAATGTTCATATGAGTCAAGCAGTGATTATTTTATTCTTTACTGGTAGAAACAATATTCTCACAGAGTACCACAATTTTACTGTATAAAGGCGTAAAGTCAGCAGATGATGATTACAACCCTCTGGCTCTCGATTCAATGCAGAAACATCCTCAGACTTTACTGAACTTTGGCTATGTCCACATGTAGCTGGGTATTTTTAAAAACTGAGATTGTTCTAATTGTTTTTTTTTAAAATTCTGTCCACATGACCTACGCCTTGAAAAATATCCTTGTCCACATGAAAACGCAAAACGCCTCTGTTAAGCGCTGTCAGGAGCATGCCTAACCAGAAGGCTAGACAAACGCCATTACAGGTTGCGTAGTTTAACAACAATGGTGCATCGTGGGAAAACGTATGCCCTTGACATCCGAAAATTTTATTGTAGAATGTAGAAGTCCGACCTGGTCTCATCTAACACCACAGTCGCTGTCTGCATGGTCTGTGTTGTCGGAGTTTTGCATATAGCAGCAGTTAGCTTCATTTTATATTCGCACCTCGGTTCACTAACGTAATGTGCAAGTAACTGCTTGTGTATGTGCATGCATGTAAAAAGTCCAGCAAGCAACGCACACAGTCATGACAGTGATGACTTCAAATGGGTGATTTGCTCCTCCAGCCAGTGCAGTTTCATGGCTAGCAGTTTTTGACATCATAATTATGTTCACGAGGATAATTTTTTAGAGAAGAAGGGACATGGATGGAGTACTGGGGGCTCATCTCTCCACTGGGACAATAATGCACGCCCGCCAATATAGCAACACCATTGTGAAATTTGCAGACTACACTATGGTGGTGGGACTCATATCGGGGGATGAGTCAGCTTATAGGGACGAGGTGGAGCGGCTCTCATGGTGGTGTAAGGAGAACAACCTGCTTCTCAACACCACAAATACCAAGGAGCTGATCATTGACTGCAAGAGGAAGAAAATGGACATTACTCCACTTTCCATCAGTGGGGACTGTGTAGAGAGGGTAGCTGACTCCGGTTCCTGGGAGTCCAGATAGAGGAGGGCCTGACTTGGAGCACTAACACCTCTGAGCTGCTGAAAAAGGCCCAGCAGAGACTCTACTTCCTTAGGGCGCTGAGAAAGAACAACGCCACTCAGAGACTACTGGTGTCCTTCACCGTGCTCCATAGAGAGCATCCTAACCTACTGCACTGGCGTATGGTTCACCAGCTGCACAGTGGCTCAGAGGAAAGCGCCCAGAGGGTCATAAACATGGCCCAGAAGATCGCCGGCTACCCTCTCCCAACACTGGAAGAACTACACAGTTCACACTGTATTAAAAGCCCAAAGCATCCTTAAGGATACATCACACCCTGGACATGATCTGTTTGAACTGTTACCATCAGGATGGCGATGCAGAACAATCAGAGCCAGGACAAACAGACTAAAAACATTTTTTATCCAACAGCCATAACTGCACTCAATAATCAAAAAACACTGTTTACATGAGATGTGCAATAGATTGATGATGAATGTGATTGCGTGTGTGTGTTGTCTTAACTTATTTTAGTATATAATTTCCATACCTATTTATTTATTTTTTTATATACTAATTAGTACTTTTTTTAATTGTTGAAGGTTTGAATGTATGAACTGCTGCACTTTTTGACTGGTTGACACTTTTTAAATTTTGTTGTACATGTAAATGGTACAATGACAATAAACATCTATTCTATTCTATTCTATTCTATTCTATTCTATTCTATTCTATTCTATTCTATTCTATTCTACTGCATCCACTTCCACAATGAAAGGCAGGGTTGGATCTGGATGGAGGAAAGCTAGGGCAGTGCAGAAGGCAGCTTTCAGCTTCTGGAAGGCTTTGACTGCATCCGATGTCCAACTGAGATTTTAAAGTTTGTTGCATAGAAAGGAGGTGAGTGGAGCGGAGAGTTCACTGTAACCAGAGATGAATCGACGATAAAAGTTTGCAAACCTCAGGAAGCGTTGAAGATCCTTGAGGGTGAGAGGCTGTGGCCAGTTCTTTCACTGCTTCCACTTTGGTGTGGTCCATCTGGTACCAGTTGTACATAATCAATGTGGTCAGAGAGGTTGGAGGAGTACAGTGAGGGAAAAAATATTTGATCCCTGCTGATTTTGTACGCTTGCCCACTGACAAAGAAATGATCAGTCTGTAATTTTAATGGTAGGTTTATTTGAGCAGTGAGAGACAGAATAACAACAAAAAATCTAGAAATACGCAAAACCACAGGCTTTATTGTCATTTCAACCACATATACATTAGCTGATGCAGTACATAGTGAAATGAAATGTTTCTCACTGTGCTGCCACATGTTCACTCAGTCTCCACAGCACTAAGTGCATAGCCAGTGGTGGCAGCTTTTATCTGACTGACTTTAGCTAGCTTAGTAAATGACAGTGTATAGTTCACATGCCATAAATACCCCAAAATTTTATACTGCTCCAGGAATAATGACATTAAATGTTAATTTTTTTATGAGCAGTTATTTCTTTGTTTATTGTGCTTGAGTTTTCCTATTTTTATCATATATTCTTTTGCAGGTTTATTATTTGAGTCTTAATATAAGATTTTAAGAATGTCTCCTAGGTTGATTGCCCAATGTGCTTTTGACAATGATTTAAATGCTGTGGGTATTTGGAAAATGCCAGTTACCCTTTGAGGCCCTGCATCTGCAGAACCTGTAAAAGAAAGCAAGTATGTTTAGGAAGTATATTAAGTATAAAGTTATAGTGTCTTTGGTGTTAGAATCCTGAGACATAGCTCTGACCTCTAACTCCAAAAAAAAAAGCTTAAGAGGGGAAGTCAGGTACAGTGGGTTGATCAGCAACAGTGGAATAGTTCTGTGTTGTATTAGTGACTCAGTTCACTGTCACTGATACTGTGAAAATGGTGATCTGTGTAAAATCATGCTACAACTGCATCACTTCCTGGGTGTGGCCTTCTAGAGACGTGTAAAGTTCCTTTTGTAAAGTTGTAATTCCTTTTCCATCAGGTAATTAATTGTAATAACCGATTGCAGAGTGTTAATGAATCAATCTAACAAACTTTAAACCTTTCTTAAGAAAATATTGTTATATATGTTACAGCACTCCTTGAGCAGTGAGGATTAAGGGCCTTGCTGAGGGGCCCAACAGCTTGCCAGTGCTGTGGCTTGAACCCCAGTCTTCCAATCAGCAACATTTTACCATCACGACCCCCAATGGATTGCTTTCAACATGCAACAACAGACTTGATTTGTACACTGTAAATAAATAAATAAATAAATAAATAAATAAATAAATAAATAAATAAATAAATAAATAAATAAATGCTGTATAAATTTATTTCTTCCACCTTATGTCTGTTAAGCATGTATACACAGATATGTTACTTTGTTGGATGTGAGCTAGAGCAATGGCCTTTACAAACCCTCAGAACAGATGTGAGTTTGATTGTAGAACAATGAGATTCATTGTACAGATACAGTTGTACAGAAAGAGCATAAGATGAAATGGATGAGTAAATAAATTCCTATAGAGAGTAGAAAGTTCACTGTCACTTTAACTGCATGTACATTTGATTAATAAAGGTCAAAGGGTCCAGATGTTCTTCCTGACCCAACCCTCCCATTTTTATCGGGCTTGGGACCAGCACTGCATCCAGACACACTAACAAATTCCTTTATGCCCAACAGAAGTAATAGAAAATTAGGATATGGACACCTATAATCTTCTATTAAACACCTATAATATCAATTCCTCTTTTCTCATGAATGAACAAAGATATCTTGTCTGCTGTAGTAATCCTTTTTGACACAGTATTTTAATGAGATATTTAAAATGAAAATAATTTAAAAAAAGTGTTCTGCATTGATCACAACTGCAATGGAACATTAATTTTTAATATAGAAATCTCAGATGGAGTGGTGAGTGAGTCTGTTGGTGACATTAGGTGTTTTAAGAACCCATTTAAAACACTAAGAAACATTATTCTTTCATTTTCGGGATAAAATAATGAACAAACCAGCTACTGCTTCCAGGTCAGCTATGGTGAGCAAAGCTATCATTCCACTCAGAATACCAGTGACTGCTTGTTGCACTCCAGTGAACTTGGGGCTGTTACATTTCTGATTGATAATATTGACCCCATTTTGATTTGTGCTTAAAAATGCCTTGTTGTGTGGTGCAGTAATTAAAAATGAAAACCCTGGCATCACTCTGCCCCCTGGTGAGACATATTCTGATCAACAGTGTCAGCTTTTAATATTTTTTTTTTTTAATATTTCATTCATTAAAAAAATGTTTTTTCCAGGGAGCACATCAATGCAAATGACTGAACATCTTATATGGCTTTTGGTGAGAGGCTTAATATGGATTAGGGAAAACAACAACAAAAACAAATCTGGTAGAACCTTTTTCAACCACTGACTGTAACAGTGAGACACAAAAATGTCAGAGCAGACACACGATGAATCATGTTCAAATACTCTGTATCTCTGGATTGAGTTCTTATATGTGTAAATAATACCTTACTTTGGACAAGTAAATAAACTTGTCAAATTAAAGAAAACTGCAATTGACTAATGCATGAGTTATGTTGTTGTATATATACTAAATGTGTGGTTGCTGAGAAAAATCCATCACATATTACTGTGACTAAACTCTGGAAAACAATCAAACATTATGAAAAAGATGGTGTTTGATAAAGACCCATATTAACAAATCTAGCAGTAAATGCAGTCAGTCTGCCTAAAGATGTCTAAAACATTGTTAATTATCCTGCACTTCTCATTCAATGATTGTCACACTTTGATCAGTTTAATTATGTCTGTGATGAACCTGTATTGCCAGAGAGAAGAGGTTACACACTCTGTACAGATGGCAGTAGATGGCAGAAGTTTTTATAATGTTTTTAAAATGTTTAGCCAACATAACATAATTCCCAGGCTGTAACACAAACATGTGTAATATGACTAATTACAATATGTATTTACATGTGTATCATTACATAACTGAATTCCACAATGGGTTCATTCATTAATCTTCAGTAAAGACTTTATCCTGATCAGGGTCACGGTGGCTCCAGAATCTATCATGGACACACTAGGCACAAGGGGAAACACACCATATCACAGGAGTGGAAAGTACTGAGAGTCAAGCCCATGGACACTAACACACATCATGAAGCCTTGTACATTGTTATTATTTGTGTAAGTATTTTTATCTTGGCTACTGAACCCAATGCTAATCTACTCTAGCATTAATTTGAAAAGAGACAAACTTGTAACCAGTTAATGTAAAAGTGGGTGGAGCTAGATGTGGTAAGATACAGTTTAGAAAGTTTCACAGAGATCCTGCCATTTATACCTTACTGCAAGAGACACAACAGTCATGTTACTCTTCTTTATTTTCATAGTTGTTAAAAACATTGGTAAGTCATTTATATTATACACAAACTTTAGGTGAATGCTGGAAATTTGACCTGATACCTAAACATGATTCAGTTAAATAATCTTACACAATGAAAATAGAAATGTTTATGTTGTTGCAATGTTTTACAGCAGGTGCTGTTGACAGCAGCATTACACCAGACCAAACCATCATATCTTCAAGTGAAGGCAGCAACATCACACTGACCTGCACATATGATGATTCAGCTAGAAATCTCCACTGGTATCAACAAACACCTCAATCAGAACCAGAGTTTCTGCTGCTGATTTATAAACTCGCAGATAGAGTTGAGAGTAGAGCTGAACATGACTCAAGACTATCCATCAAACTTCATAAAACAGACAAGAAAGTAGATCTGGAGATCTTTCCTGCTGCAGTATCAGACTCTGCACTGTACTACTGCGCCATGGAGCCCACAGTGACACAAAACTCAAACAGACTGTACAAAAAGACAAGCTGCATTTTTTTCACATTAGGGGAGCTGTTTACCTGTTTCATTCAAATACTCTCTTAATTCTCCCACTTTTGATATATTCTGATATTTATTTGCTTTGAATATCAATAATGATCCTCTTACATATGTTGGTAATGCTTAGCAACTGTAACACAAACTTATAACAATATGTATTCAAATAATTTATGGTGCTGATTTTTAATGTAACACTAGTGAACTGAAGACTTCACTCTTCATTATTTAGCAGTTTATAAAATAGCACTTGATCCAGCACTGATATTAGCCAGTCAGCTTTCTCAGGCAGCTGTGTGCTCCTTCTGTCTGTTAGTGTTGGTGTTACATGTTATTTGTGATCAGTCAAGAGCTGACAGCACAAGTTAGCAAGCTCATTAAAACACAAGGCCATGCTGAACAGAAAAGACTTCTCTGCTCTAAAACCCTTTGAGCAGACAGAAAGATATTTAGCCAAAAATATCTCACTAAATCACAAGTTTTACAGGAGTTCAGGAGAATACAGTAATGTTCTGCAAACTGCTATTTGTTGTTATGCTTAGTGAATAAAAAGACTTCTAGTTGTAGTTGTTGTGTGTAGCACAGCTTTAACCATTGTCTTTTTTTTTTTGTTAGGTTGTGTTGCACTTTATAAATAAAAATAAATTGTATGCACTTGCATCTGCCTTTTTGTGAAATTAATTAAATAAATGCCCTGCTTTGAATTTGAATACAAAGTGGAAAGATTCCCCCACAAGCAGCAATGCTTCAGTAAGAATCAGCAATCTGTCAGTAACACTGGTAACACTGTCATGTGATGCTGTGGGGTGGAGCTTCATGAACATTTATGATGTTGACATATCAGAGTACATAAAGACCTCAGAATATTTACATTCAGCTAAAACCATCCATCATGTTCACTGTTATACTCATGTCACTGTGGCTTTCACTAGGTGAGTTAACATTAAATATTTATGCAATAAAACAGCTCAATAAAGTTGGAATTAATGGTTAAATAGTCTGTGTGGTGATGAGAAAAAAGCAGAATGTGCGTATTTACAAGTAAAACTGGCTTCTTGATGGCCACATAGGTTACTGATACATTATGTTCTTTCCTCTATGACAGGTGACTCCATGGCAGATTCAATAGAGCCACTTTTTCACTCATAATGTTGTAGATGAAGGTGATGTTACTCTGTCCTGCAGCTAAGCAAAGCAAGTCACCGGGAATCAGACTACCTGCACTGGTACAGTACAATGGGTTATCCAAAAAATCTAAACCCGAAGTTTCTTCTTAATACTGCCTCAAAGTGGAGATGCAATTTCCAACACTGACTAAAGAATATCTGCTAAAG
>NC_080716.1:999111-1019111 GCF_019097595.1 Hemibagrus wyckioides
AATAAGGCGCATATTGGAACACAGCCTTTCGGCAAACAAGATCAGTCTCAGCAGCCTGTGTGAATTCGCTTCGAAAAAGAGCCTGTGAGTGTGTGTGTGTGTGTGTGTGTGTTCACGGGAAGAGGCTCGGACGGCTCTAATTAAAAAAAGCTCCAATAAAGGAGGCGACATTGTCATTCTAATTACAGTTTGTGTACGAAGCTCTTGGAAAATAAAGGAGGCGACACTTCTGGGCCTTTTTCCCAGCAACTTGCTCATATTTGCTCAGGTGCAGGAACGTCTGGGTGACAATTCACACACACACACACACACGGGTAAAAAAAAAGAAAAAGAAAAAGAAGAAAGAATAGCTATTTGCTCTGGGCCGGTTCTCTGCTGATGGAGATTTGAATGTAAATGAGGTTTGAAATGCAGACTTAACGTCAAAGCCACCTTTTTATTTCCCATCATGCTCCTCTCTTCACATTCCTGTCTCTCGGATCACGCTTTCCGCAAACACGTTCGGCTAAAGGTTTCTTTCTTTCTTTAGATTTTTTTTTTTTTAAAAAACCTTAATCCTCTCATCAGATCCCGGGCCACGGAAATCCTCCTGTTTTTTTTTTTTATTTTTTCTAAAGGCATGTGACCTCCGAGTGACACGAGCTTCGATAAATATGTCTAAACGTGTGTTCGGAATCGCAATCCGCAGATTACGCCTCTCGCACCGAGGCTCAAACGGAGGAGACCGGGATTCATCCGGAGCAGTTTTCCCTTCACAGAACAGATTTAAATAAATTACAGTCCTGTTATATGAATAAAAACTCAATTAGCAGCAAATTCGTCTTGTTTTAAAGTGCCACGGTAAAATACTACGCTTTAAATAAAACAAAAATGTTTTTAAAAAAGTACACTGGATTAAAACATTTTTTATTTTATTCTATTTTTAAAATTAATTTTTAGTCTGGAAAAAAAAACATTTAAATAAATAAATAAATAAATTTATTTTAATTAATTAATTAATTAATTAATTAATAATTAATAATTAATTAATTAATTAATTCATTAAAAATAATTAAATAAATAAATGTACAAATGAATTAAAAAAAATATGTTTTTGCTCTAAAATGATGATATAATATGATAATATAAAATTTAAACATAAATAATATAGATTTTTTTTTAAATGAAATTAAACAAAAGATTTTTATATATATTTTTACATTTTTCCCCCATGTAAAGTTTCTCCCTCACAGAGACTGAGTGGGGCGATATAAGCTCACTAATCACACACACACACACACACACACACACACACACACACAGCGCAGCCGGCTTCTGGGAATCTAATCTCAGGGATTATCCTGATAGAAAGGGTGTGTAATAACAGGGTTAATAAGGATTTAAACTGAAGACGAGGATAAAGTTAAAAGGATAAAGACGAGGAAACGTTTCATTTCTTTCTCGTCTGAAGCGCAGGAGGAGAAAACCACAATGATTCCATTTTATAGAAATAAAAAAGAAAATCTAGGAAACAAAAAAATAATAGTAGTGTAAAGGGAATAATTAAAGGAAAAAAAATTGAAGGAGAAATAAATGAAGAGAAATGTATAAAGGTTTGAAAATTATATTAAGGAAAATAAAAAAAATTGTTATAATATATGTGATAATTTATTATTAATACAAATTTTTTAATCAATTTTTTCTTCCAGACAAAAATATTCTAAATATTTGAAAACGAAATACAAATCCAAGCTTAATGATTCTACATTAAATTCTTAAAATCTCCTTTTTTCATTCAACATTATTTGTTTGATTTCTTTCTACAATCTCCATGTTTTCTTACTTTCTCCTCCTATCAATACATATATATATATATATATTTCATTTATATTTTAAAAAACAGTATTTATTTAAAAAAATAGATGTATATATAAACAATAAATTTTATATATTTAATTTATATTTTAAAAAGATATATGTATTGTTTTTAGTTAATTTTAATTTTAATTTTTCTGAGTGCGAGTGAATCATCTTGTGTTTGAATGTGACGCACAACACACACACACACCTACATACATGTCCACACACACACCCCCATTCCTCTGTTTTTTTACCTGCTTTCACAGAGCAGTGGATGTGAGCTTTGGACTCGTAGTAGACCCAGTCGAAGCCGGCCTCCACGGCCAGTCGCGACAGCATGCCGTATTTGCTCTTGTCTCGGTCGGACGTCGTGATGTCCACAGCTCGGCCCTCGTAGTGCAGTGACTCCTCGAAATGGTGACCGTCTTCGTCCCATCCTTCGGTCACGCGCAGCTTCACCCCTGGCCACTGGTTCATCACCGAGATGGCCAGCGAGTTCAGCTTGTCTTTACATCTCTGAGAGAGGAAATAAAAAAAACCCAAGGTCACTAAAGCGTAAATTCCTCCCTCTTTCCTTTCCTTCACTGACACTGGAGACTCCTTCTTCACGAGAATGGTTTCCCACTGAAACTTAGCGCTAGATCATTTGCTGCAGCTCTGCCCCCTAGTGGACACTGCATTGTGTTCCGCTGCTCAGAGCTACGCTAGAATCCTGAGTGATGAACAGACCTGCTATTAGAATCTGATTAAAGCAGAGATCTAAACAAACGCCTTTATGAAGATGTGGAACCTGAAGAACATTCGCTCGGGAAAAAAGAATCTCTCTCTCTCTCTCCCTCATTCTTTTTTCTCTCTCTCTTTTCTCTCTCTCTCTTTTCTCTTAATCTTTCTCACTGTCTCTCTCTTTCTCCCTCTCTCTCTCTCTCTCTCTCTCTCTTTTTTCTCTCTCTCTCTCTCTTTTCTCTTAATATTTCTCTCTCTCTCTCTCTCTCTCTCTCTCTCTCTCTCTCTCTCACTTTCTCTCTATTCTCTCTGTCTCTTTCACTCACTCTTTTCTCTCTCGCTCTCGCTCTCTCTCTCTCTCGCTTTCTCTCTATTCTCTCTGTTTCACTCACTCACTCTCTCTCTCTCTCTTCTCTCTCTCTCTCTCTCTCTCTCTCTCTCTCTCTCTTCTCTCTCTCTCTCTCTCTCTCTCTCTCTTTCTCACTCTCTCTCTGAGGAAGGAGCCATTAAATATAGATAACTCATCTGCCTTCGCTTCACTGCTCTAAAACCTATAGATCCAGCCCAGGAGCTGGAAACTGCGACACACTGCGATCTCCGGCGCTGCGTGGTTTTATTTCACAATCCTTTATAGATGTGTTTTTAGCATCATTTTCTTCCCCTTGAACACTTTCGACACACACTCAGAGCCAGCTGTAATCAGACACACTCAGAGCCTGTGCTGATCTTTAAGACAGGAAGTGTGTCTCGCTCTGAACCGCACCAGCACACAGACCGAGCTTTTTTTTTCATTAAAATGACGCAGTAAACACAGAGAAGAGACCGAGCAGGTCTGAAAACTTATAGCACTGGCGCTAAAGCGGGGGCAGGGAGCCGAGAGCTCGTTATTAATTCATCGGGTCGTGTGCCGCAAATCAAGGCAGCGGGCGTGAAGCGCAGCGGGACGTGCGGACGCTCCGGACGTCGCCTCTTAATCTGCCAACAAAGACTCGTCTGAGAAGAAGCGCTTAGTGACAAAATACTGAACATTTTACTGACCACACACCTGCTTCAGTGTGTGTGTGTGTGTGTGTGTGTGTAAAATCATAAACTATGGTGGATCCTGATACATATCAGATCAGAATGGAACTTTGTGTGTGTGTGTTAGAAAGTGGGTACTAGCAGACAATCAAAATCCACTGTTCTATCACCATCTCCACCACCCAGCCAATCAAAATCCACCATTATATCACCATCTCCACCACCCAGCCAATCAGAATCCACCATTCTATCACCATCTCCACCACCCAGCCAATCAAAATCCAACATTCTATCACCATCTCCACCACCCAGCCAATCAAAATCCACTGTTCTATCACCATCTCCACCACCCAGCCAATCAAAATCCTCCATTTTTATCACCCTCTCCACTGAGCAAACAAATAAAATCCACCATTCTATAACTATCTCCATCAACCAGCCAATCAAAATCCACTGTCCTATCACCATCTCCACCACCCAGCCAATCAAAATCCACCATTATATCACCATCTCCACCACCCAGCCAATCAAAATCCACTGTTCTATCACCATCTCCACCACCCAGCCAATCAAAATCCTCCATTTTTATCACCCTCTCCACTGAGCAAACAAATAAAATCCACCATTCTATAACTATCTCCATCAACCAGCCAATCAGAATCCACTGTTCTATCACCATCTCCTCCCCCCAGCCAATCAGAATCCACCATCCTATCACCATCTCCATCAACCAGCCAGTCAAAATCCATCATCTTGTAACTAATTACAATCAATAATTACTCGTTAATTAATTAAGCATTTTGATTTGAATGTGACACATGCTAACAAAAAAGGCTTGACTAGCTAGCTACCTTGCTAGCAACACCACCACCACACAATGCAGCTAGGCTAAACCCTTTCGCATTGCTTATGTCATTAAATATATGAAGACGCTAGAAATACGTCTGTTTTGTATCATTTATGCTAGCATTAGCGAAAGACTGTTTGACATTCTGACAGGAAACGTCTCAAACTAAACGAGCCTCAAACTGTTATGCTAATATTCCTTCCTGAGTAGCCGAGTAGTGAAACCAGGAGGTCGTAAAACGTACGCGGCGTAGCCGGGCGTGTTGAACTGAGTCAGAGCGCCCGGAGGCATCACACGCGCCGTAGTGACTGTAAGTGGAGTTTGATACACATCTGAAGAAAAAAAACCAAACCACAGCAGACGCTGCATTCATCCCTCGCTTTTAAAGGAGGAGGTATGAAAAGAGAGAGAGAAAGTCTTTAAAATGCACCTGCAGCGAGTGGATTACAGAGCGGCTTTAATGGCGTCTGTCTTTAAATTCTGCTCCGGTTCAATCGCTTCTGTAACTGACGCTAATCTGTGCGCAGGAGCCGGAACAGGACGTGAGGAATGCTAATCATTACAGCAGCTTAGCCTCTGACACTGGAGACTCCTTTCGTTCTGAATGCTACATAAACACGTCGTCGTTTCAACCGTATCCCTTCATACCCTGTGAACCAGCTGTTACTATGGAAACGACAAGGTCTTTTCGCCTGCCACGGCGACCAATCACAATCCAGAACACTAAAGTAAATCGTATATATATTAGCGGCTAAATATGTTATAAACATTTGGTTGAATTGCAACAGGATGTCCTTATATGGGCATAAAACTGACATCATTTTGCGTAAGTGTTCCTACTGGTCCAGTGTAATGACATCACATGACATCACCTGCAAGGACACACCTCAATCAAATGCATAAATGAAAGGAAAGACCTCTGATTGGTTGCTTTAAATCTGTGTGTGTGTGTGTGTGTGTGTCCTTGTGAGGCAGATTTATCAAAGCATGACCTTCCTCCAAGTTTGTTTAGGAATAATTCCCGAAGAAGTCGCTGTGGAGAATGCAGCCTGTGGAGAAATTCCAGAAAATTCCATGCAGCTCCGCTTCACTCTCTCGGTTCTGTCACTATATTTAACTCCGACGGATTCGTTAATAACAAAACGAGACGTGTGTGTGTGTGTGTGTGTGTGTGTGTACACGTGTATAACGTATATGTCTGATCATCTCCACCTCCTTCTCTCTCTCTCTCTCTCTCTCTCTCATTTGCTCGTTCTCTCTCTCTATTTCTCGCTCTCTCTTTTTTCTGTCTCTCTTTCTCTGTCTCACTCTCCTCCTCTTTCTCTCACTGTTTCTTCCTCTCTTTCCCTTTCTCTCTCTTCTCTCTCTCTCTCTCTCTCTCTCATTTTTCTGTCTCGCTCTCTTCCAATTTCTCTCAATGTTTCTCTTTCTCGTTCGCTCGTTCTCTCTCTCTCTCTCTTATTCTGTCTCTCTCTTTCTCTTTCTGTCTTTTTCCATTTCTCTCTGTTTCTCCCTCTCTCTCTCTCTTTTTTCTGTCTATCTTTCTGTCTCGCTCTCTTCCTTTTTCTCTCACTGTTTCTCTCTCTCTCTCTCTCTCTCTCTCTCTCTCTCGTTCACTTGTTCCCTTCTCTCTCTTATTCTGTCTCTCTCTCTCTCTGTCTTTCTCTATTTCTCTCTCTCTCTCTCTCTCTCTCTCTCTCTGTCTCTCTCTTTTTTCTGTCTATCTTTCTGTCTCGCTCTCTTCCTTTTTTTCTCACTGTTTCTCTCTCTCTCTCTCGTTCACTCGTTCCCTTCTGTCTTTCTCCATTTCTCTCTCTCTCTCTCTCTCCTGCATGTGTTTAATATTTTAAAACAGCTGCCAGAAGCAGGGAGTGAGACGGAGTGTGCACTTGGTGGCTCTAGTCTCACTTTTTTTCTCCTTCTGGTCTAAAACAGCATGAGAATGAACACTGAGAGTGTTTAGTAGTGTTTAGTTATTAATAACAAAAAAAACCCCACCAGACACTAAGCACCACAGGTGTTCATGAAAATTTCCACACTGGAGGTGTTTGTACCCAGCATTAGAGATAGTTTAGTCTAGGTCGGATTGGAACTGCAAGGGAATGAACGCCTGCTAGTGTTTAATCCATCCCCGCGGTGTTGAGTCCACATGCACAGTGTCTCTGAGTGAACATTTCTGAATGAAAAGAATTCTGCTATTTGTGTTTAATCCATCTGAAAGTATTTAACCAGCTCTAACAGACTCCGGGTGTTTTCCCTGATGTTTTCCTGTTTCTTTAATCAGATCATGTGTTAATTAGCTCTAAAAGTGTTCCATTGCGTCAGTATTAATTTAAACACTGCACTATTATGCACCATTAAACACCACGGCTATTTAATTAAACACTGTGTTAATTCAGCACTTTGTGTGATTAGCACTACACACACACACACACACACAGTGCTGAATCCGCGCTGAACAAACAAACACCCAGAAATAAACACCCACAGCTTCAAATACTGCTTCCATTAAACACCTCAAGACTCAAACAAACACTAGGGAAGATGTGATAACCGTGGACTGTAGGTGTTAATTCAACACTGCATGCGCTTAACACTTACATTAAACACCCAGCCTAAGAGAAACAAACACCAGTTAAACACTCTGTATCTTTATTCAGCTCAATACTTAGACTGCTGAAAGGAAAAATCCAAGACACAAAGGTAACTTCTGCACGGATTAATTAACACTTAAAACGGAATCTTCCAGTGTTGAATCGAAGCAGTGTTGAATGAAAGACACAGTGCTGGATTAACATCTGCACGTCCAGATATTTAGAAAGTAAGAGTTAAGAGGTGCAGGTTAATTCAACCGTTAAAGACTATCACAGCTCACTGGGTGTTGATTGAAAAGAAAAATAAAACGGTGCTGGATTTCTTCCAGCGGTGTTCGGTCGGGTTCGGGTGTTAGTTCGCTAATTTAACTCTGACGAAGGGGTTTATTCACGCTCACAGATTAAAGAGGAGACGCTGCAGCATGGGAATAAACACCTTGGTTAGAGTGAACAAACACCTGACGGAACCTGACCGAACACCGCGGGAAGAAATTCAACACCGCTTTCAACACTGGATGATTCCAGCGAAGTGTTTTCAAATCAATCAGATTAAACACTACCTGTGCGACACTTAACATCTGTGGTGTTCGTTAAACACTGGCAACACTGCATTCACAGATTTTCACCAATCCATGTTTTTGTATCAGTCTATTTAACACCGGAGGACTGAGGATAAACACCGACGTGTCAACCTGACAGTGTTGAATTAACATACGCGGTGTTTAAGTCTCGAAGTAACACCTAGGTCTTATGAACGGACATCACAGAAACCAATAACAGATTTATGAAGTGTTTAGGATTCAACACTGTGTTAAGTCGGCGGTATTTGGGAGCCCGGATTAACACACACCCTGAGCACACAAGCGGTGACAAAAACAGTGCTGTGGATTTTTAACTCAAAGGATTAAACACCGCCAGACTAGCAGTGTTAATTAGGCGATGGATTAAAACACGCCCCAAAAATCGAATACTTAAAGACGAGCCTGTTCACTGGGTGTTAATTCCCACACTGCAGCGTTTAGTTAAACACACACTCAGCACCTGAGGAGATAACTCAACACCGTTCCAGTTTAATTTAACGACCCATCAAATTGATTAAAGACTATTCGGAATGTGCGGGTGTTAATTCTTATGCTGACGTTTTAATGCAACACTCGACAACAATCAACTCAACACTTGCTTTTAGGTGCTCAGGGGACACTGAAGGCATGCGGTGTTGAATTAACCAACACCGCGGTCGTATTAACACCTACAGACACTGCGGTGTTCATTTGAACCTGTCTGTATGAAGACTGAACACGGCTCAGGGTTCGACGAACTTGTGTGGTGTTGAATTAAATAGCAGCAATGCAGCTGAACACTGATAACTGAGTGTGTGTGTGTTTTAACCTACAGATTGATTCAATGCTATTAAAGCGCTGTGGTGTTAATCTCTGATTAAAATGAGTGCACGTGAATAAACACCTTCACCTGAGCTCCTCGGTTGAATGAACACCTGTAGCCCACCAGAATGGAGCTGAACAAAATCCCAGGCATTTTCTCTCAACACTCCAGAGACGATTAAACACCACCACGGTTAGCCGATCATGTACGCTTAAAGGTGCGCGATTTAACTCAGCAATAAAGGGTCTGGAAATGTGGAGCTGATGGAAATGTCAGATCAACACCTACGGCTGCAGACTGAGCGGATGGCAGCGGTGCAGAGTCGACGGCGCGAGCGCGTGCGCGCCTGCGATACTTCAGCCTTTACAGCCTACAAGTGTTGAATGAGGTTTTTTTTTTTTTCAATCAGCCCCGAAGTGTTGAGCTAAGAAGCACGAGAACGGACGCGCGCGCGCGCGCTCCATCCTGCAGGTGACACAAACACTCAGTTAAGTGTGTGTTTTTTTTAAAAGAAAAACGACCTCCCAATTGTGCACGTGCGAATCGGTGCTAAATTATCAGTGCTTACGAATAGTGTGTGTGTGTGTGAGAGAGAGAGAGAGACAGAGAGATAGCGCGCGTGTACCTGGGTCATGAGCCGGTCGGCCCCGGTGTTCTCCTCGTCCTTGAAGATGATGTCCGGGTTGTAGTTGGGCGTGAGCTCCTTGAAGCGCTCCGAGTTGCGCGTGATTTTGCCCTCGTAGCGCCCGCTCGCGCCCAGCGTCTTTTCCGCCACATTGGGGATGAACTGCTTGTACGCGAGCGGAGTCAGCTTCCTCGGGTGCTTCCGCCGGCCGTAACCGCGGCCAGGACCGCACGCGCGCACCGGCAGCAGCACCAGCAGCGCGAGGCACAGACTCACCGACAGCGCGCGCATTTCTTTTCCTTTTTTTTCCCTTTCTCTTTCCTTTCTTTTTAAATTCCTTTTCTGTTTTCCCGAAATGAAAAATTAAAAATCAGAATCAGCAGCACATGGATGAGATTTTTTTCTTTCTTTCTTTTTCTTTTTTCTTTTTTCTTTCTTGTCTTTTTTTTTTTTTTTTTTTTTTTTTTTTTTTTTTGCAGCCGGCTTCGGGCCGGTAGCGTGCGCACGCGTGTATGTGTCTCTGTTTCTGTGTGCGCGTGTGTGCGTGCGTGCGTGCGCGTGTGTTAGTGTGTGTGTAGTGTGTGCGTGTGTGCGTATGTGTGTGAGAGAGAGCAAGAGAGAGAGAGAAGAACCGGGACTGTCTCGCGCGTCCTTGCCCTCTCCTCTCCGGTACAGGTGCAGAGTCTCCGCTGTAATGCTGCTCCTCTGCGCGCCTCTAAAGCGTTATAAGCGCCGAGGGGAGGGACCTGCTGCGCAGACACACACACACACACACAGATGTGAAAAGATGCTGTTTGTGTGGAATAAACATGGTGTGTGTGTGTGTGTGTCTTTTCCACCCACCCACCTCTAAACCTGAAGGGTGGGGTTGCACTGGGACACACACACACACACACACACACAAACACAGACCAATTAGACATTTTCCCTCCAATGTGCAGTGCATCTAAGGATCATAGAGGAAATATAGCTACAAACTAAAATGCACGAGCGCGCGCACATCACACACACAAACGCACACACACACACCAGTTACATCTTTCCAGCGTGTCAAACATCAAGCAAATAAAATCACTGGTCACGCGCTAGACATCCAGGTAACACACCGCGTGCACGTGCATTTTTTTATTGAATGAAAATGGCAGCGGTTTTTTTTCTTCCCCGAGGTTGTATAAATGCAGCCTGCAAATTTATCTAGAAATATGAAATATAGCCAATATTATAGTTTAGGATTCTCTAAAAATTTAGATTTAAATATAAATAAAATAACAAAGAAGAATTAAGTTAAAAAAAAAATGACATAAAATGATTTTTAATTTTGTAGTAATATTTTTTAGATTTTATTTTATTCTTTTAAATTTTTATTTATTTATTTATTTATTTTAGTTTATTTATTTATTTATTTGTTTGTTTGTTTGTTTAAAAAATGATGCTACTTGCTGGTTATATATTAGTAGCTTTAAATAATAAATAAATCTCTAATTTGAGTTACATGCTGTATGATTTTTAGACAAAAAAAAAAAATCATTCAAGATGTTTATCTTTAAAAAGAAGCGAAAATTCTGAATTTTCGCAGCTGTAGGACGTCCTCATGCTGCAGCGTCCGAACACGACATGGGGTTTCATCCATCCGGAGTTTCTGCGTACGTTACTGGACATGATGAACCAGGACAAAAACCCTGCAGTGATGTCACACTTTCCTCAGGGCTCGGGGTTGTGAGGTCACAGCCGGTCACATGACTAGCATAAATATTCCAAAAAAAATAAATAAATAAATAAAATAAATTATCACAATGATACAGTACTTCTATCTGGCATAGTAATTAAATATTATCACATATTATTATTATTAGTTTTTATTTAATGTTTATAAAAGTTCATTAAAAAAAGCATATTGAGATTGATTTATTTATTTATTTATTTATTAAATAGATTTTGAACATGGACCATTATTCGGACAATTGTTCCTTTTTTTAAAAAAAAGAAGAAGAAGAAGCATAAAATAACAAAATAAATCTTTTATAGTTGTAAAATTTGCCCATTAGACAAAAAATATAAATATTGCTGGAACATTCCAAAAACCTAAAAAAAAATACACCTCACACCCTGAGTTTTATTGATTTGTCCTTAAAATTACATTTTAAAAAAATCTAATAAAAAAAAAAAATCTCAATAAATCTCAAATTCTCGACCAAATATTAATGAAAATACACACTTTTTTATACATTTATGTATAAAATACATTTATATATAAAAAGCAAAAAAAAAGTAAGCGTGAACAAAATCAACTGCAACACCCTTGAATCCTTGTGACATTTTTTATTGAATTTTTTTTTTAATGAATAGAATTGTAACTTCGAACTTTATTCAGAATAATTCGGGGAAAATAAAACTATTTCTTTAAAAAGAGAATAAAAAAAAATAAAAGTCTACAACGTAATAATAAACAATATGTCATTTAAAAAATTTTCCTTTACATTTATAACAGTGAATATTTCCATTATATGTGAAAGTCTATATAGTGAATATTTATTCATTATATTTTTTATTTATTTTACCTGGAACTTTATTAATCCATGAAGATGCACTAATATTGTAAATTACTATTCATTAATAATATTTAATATTTGAATAATATATACAGCAGATTTTATGGTCTAATATTCAATGATTTTTACATATAATAATTTTTTTTTTTTTTTTTACAGTTTTTTCAATTTATTAGAGAAATTCATTTAATTTCTTAGCTAGATATAAACTGACTTTTACACACACACACACACACACAAGCATACAGGCCCTCGGTGACACATGCTAATAAACGCAACAGAATGCTCTATAATGCGAGCGATAAATTAAACTTCAGCTAATGCACGTAATCGAATGCAATTAATTCCAGGCTTTAAATCAATTAATGCAGTTTTTGTAAATGATTTATTTTTTAAAAAGTGAGTGATGAGTCTCCAGAAACGGTGATACATTTTGCTCTAATTGACTTAAAATCGTTAAACTCAAAAGAAAATAGACTTTCGGCCAATGTTTGCATTTTAGGACAAAGTGTGTGTGTGAGACAGTGACAGAGAGAGACGACTTTTTAGCACAAAATAATTTCCTGAATCGATGCCTTTTAGGTTTATATATTGAGTACAGATGAATATATTAATGAACGTAACTCTGTGTGTGTGTGTGTGTGTGTGTGTGCACTGGTGTCTTCTGGGTGTCTTCCCCCTTGTTGTCTGTTTGAGGTTTCCAAATGGGCTCCTCCTGTGCACACACACACACACACACACACACAGAGTGTTGTTTGGGCGAGAGATCAGCCCTCAAACAGCACACACTCCACTTCAGTGACAGATTAAGCCATGGAAACGGCCACGGTGAGGTATGCGTCTCATTCTGCTGTTTTCTCAGAGACGGTGGGAAACGTTACGGAGCTCTCGGCCGCCGTTGAGGAATTTTTCAGTTAAAAACTCATTCGCTGCGACCTTTTGCTTACTCGTGCCGACGACCTGTTATTAAAAAATATGAAAGCCCTAAACATCACAGAGTCATGGGTCTTGAGATTGAGGTTCTGAGATGCTAATTAAAGAAATGTTCACAAGAATCAAATCAAATGTTCGAATCAGAGTGTCACACTGAGTCAGTGTTTAACACAGTCATGGTATTAAACTGAGCCACGATGTTAAACTGAGTCATGGTATTAAATCAAGTCACGGTTTTAAATTGATTCACAGTGTTAAACTGAGTCACAGTATTAAACTGAGTCACGGTTTTAAATTGATTCACAGTGTTAAACTGAGTCACAGTATTAAACTGAGTCACGGTTTTAAATTGATTCACAGTGTTAAACTGAGTCACAGTATTAAACTGAGTCACGGTTTTAAATTGATTCACAGTGTTAAACTGAGTCACAGTATTAAACTGAGTCACGGTTTTAAATTGATTCACAGTGTTAAACTGAGTCACAGTATTAAACTGAGTCACGGTTTTAAATTGATTCACAGTGTTAAACTGAGTCACAGTATTAAACTGAGTCACGGTTTTAAATTGATTCACAGTGTTAAACTGAGTCACAGTATTAAACTGAGTCACGGTTTTAAATTGATTCACAGTGTTAAACTGAGTCACAGTATTAAACTGAGTCACGGTTTTAAATTGATTCACAGTGTTAAACTAAGCCACGATATTAAATTGAGTCACGGTTTTAAATCGATTCATGGTATTAAATCGAGTCATGGTGTTAAACTGAGTCACGGTTTTAAATCAATTCACGGTGTTAAACTGAGTCACGGTGTTAAACTGAGTCACGGTTTTAAACTGAGTCACGGTATTAAACCAACTTCAGGCAGAATCAGAATGCCAAATTGAGTCGGCATGCTAAATCGAGTCACAGTTTTGAACTGAGTCAGAAAGATAAAACGTTGAACTGGGTTCTAATGTTAAACTAAATCACAGTCTTGAACTGAGTCACAGTGTTAAACTAGGGTATGGTGTTGAGCCGAGTCAGAGTGTTGAATCACGTGACAGTGTTGAACTTTGTCATGATTTTGATTACTGATTCACAGTGTTGAAACAGAGTCACAACACCTTAATCTGAATGATCGTTTTAGAGTCACAGAGTAACAATGTGAAACTAAATCACGGTGTTAAGGCGAGTAGTAGTTCATTATTCTTAAAGCAAGAAGAATATCATCATAAAACACTGAGAGTCTAAATGTTGCAGTGAGTCACATCCATGAATCAAGTCAGAAAATGAATCAAATCGTGGGTATTTGCTTCGAATCACGGCGTCAAACAAAGCCACTGTTTGAACAAAAATAACCCTGGCGTGAGTTAGTTACAATCACGAAACGAATCAGCGAACATGACTCTAACTGAATCAGTGAGTCGAAAGAATCAAAGTGAATCACTCATCCGGATTCATAACTAAGCAGCCAGCCACGTCACGTCACATGCATATATATATATATATATATATTTTTTTTTTTTCAATTGTGTTCAGCCCAGTGGCATTCTGGGTAAGTGGTAAAGGTGGAAGATTGTAAAGCGTAAGAGCACCTGTGGCTTTAGGCTCTTCCCCACGCCGCTGTCTGGAGCTTTGCGAGCCTTTCATGATGAATTACAGCGGCGGATTAATTGTGCACACAAAACCCACACACACACAGACACACACCTAACCAGGTCAGGTGTGTTTTGCTGGGAAGAGCCGAGCTTTTCTTATTCATCCGTCTGACAAACAGGAGCGAGGGCACGGCTTTCAACCTGCAGGTGGCCCCGATCGGAGATTACGCAACACCGATATACCATACAATGTGCTTTTTTTTTTTTTTTGCTGCATGGTGTTTAACCAAAAAGCACCACATTCTCATGGAGCAGTTTGAGGGACGTGTTTCCGTTGTGGTGGAATTTCACAATCGTGTAGCTGAAGTTCACGCTCGGCCCGACCTGCCAGTGTGTAAAGGCGTTTTATTTGCTCCTCGCGGCCGCTCCCTTTACTTAAACACGCTTGGTATGGTGGCGTTTCTAAGGGTTCTGCCTTCACTATGGGATTTTTTTCTCTCTCATTTTTATGTGAGGCGACATTTTAAAACTTGGAAGCTAACAAACGAAACGATAAACGCTGAGAGTCAATTAGCCATACGGCGATCCTTAGTGAAAAAAAACCAAAAACAAATAAATAAAAAACTTTTTTTTTTTAAATAATTGTTAAATTGAATTTGAGGTTTTTCAAAAAAAAAAAAAAAAACTCCTTCAGATTTCATTCAAAATCACTGGCAATTTTTTTATTCTAATCGCTACGCGACATCCGCGCCTTTAGCACCGCCGTCAATGAGTCATTTGTTTATTTGGATATTAGCTGTATTGTATTGTGTGGGCAGCGATACCGAGTCACGCACACTCGGATCTCGGCTGCTGTAGAAAACCCAACAAAAACGCTGTGACTCACCTGTGAAAGAGAGAGAGAGAGAGCGAGAGAGAGAGAGAGAGAGAATGCAAAAAAGAAAAAGAAAGAAAGAGAGACTTCAAAGCGGCAGGCGCTGTTGTGATGGACACTTTAGCAACAGATGAAAACATAATTGCGGTGACATGAGAGGGGGAAAAAAAAAGTGAACCAGCACAAAGTGAAGTCAAGTCTTACGACGAGAGCCGACGTGCTGTGTCTAGTGAGAGCTCTCGCTTTATCTGTTTTATTTAAAGGAGGGAAGGGGGGGGATGCCAAAATAAAAGAAACCTTAGAGTGAGAATTATATAGTTAACTGCAGTATTATTATTATTATTATTATTATTATTATTATTTTCATTTTTATTATTATTATTATTATTATTATTTTCATTTTTATTATTATTATTATTATTATTATTATTATTATTATTATTACCTATAATGCACCACAAACCTTTCATACGTTATGAAAAGAATAAATTGGAAGAAAAAAAAACCAAACAAGCGGCGCATCATAGATTTCGCAAATTTCGCTAAGTAGAGCGCAGTTTTATAGCCTAACTACTAAGCCGTTTGTTTATCTTACTGCTAGCTAGCAGAGGTGGCAAAGTTGAGGAAAAGTTCTGTCAGAAATTCGTTATTAAAGTGTCGGAGCGCGAGCGCAGCTACGAGGAATCTACCTTCGAAAACACGAAACAAAACATGCTAATAAACAGGAAAAAAAAACGTACTACCTTCTTAGTCCTTTCGGCAAATCATCATTCGTTCATAATCACATCTTTGTACCTGTTAATCCCCACGGTTTGTTTTGTGAGCTAGCGATTAGCATTCAGATAGTTTCTCATGCTAGCTAAGAGTTTATAAAGCTTGGTTGTTAGCCTCAGCTAACACTTTTCCCTTTGTTGAAAGAGGCACTAATTTAGCACCAGGAGGTGAAATCTGTCTGTCTTGTATCCTTTTAATTGAAGAACTCAAAGCTTCTCCTTCAACTTTTACCTCAGGATTTGCTTGAACTTCACTTTTTCCCAGTCTCGCTAGCTGCTTGTTGATTAGCGGTTAGCATACGAGATGAGAATCAGCCTCAGTTTGGAGCTAAACATAAGAAATCTGAGTGACTGAAGTACAAAAAAAAAAAAAAAAGGAAAACAGCACTTAGTAATGGAGTTTCTAATTTGGAGCTATGATGATAGAGAAGATAAAATGCTGTCATCAAAAGTAGGAAGCCAAGAAAGAAAAAGGGAAAACAAAATAACACCTCAGAATGTAGTCGAAATGAAAAGCCTTCTTTTTTTCTTTTTTTTACAGGCTTTTAAGGTTCAATCCTCGGCGAGAACTTCAAAAGCGACGTATCGACCTTACACACCGGTTTATGATGCTGGAGAAGAAAGAGACGTCCTCCAGAGGAACGTGCTTTAAAATATCTTTTTACGGCTGACGGATATTTTTTATATTGTTTGTTGAGGGTTTTAGGAGCGAAAAACTAGGAAAAATCTTCTGTGTGGGTCGCGAGAAAGAAAAAAAAAACTACGGAAGTAGTTTGCTAGGAAAAAATGCTTACTGCTAGCTTTATCACGCGTGAACATGGCTAGCTACAACTTGATTCAAGGTACAGTATGCGATTAGCACACAAGCTACAGCTCCACAGAGGCTAAGCATCAGCGTTACGTGGCTAACTTTATTTCATACGTATAAACAACGGTAAACAGTTTACATAAGGTAAACAGTTAATGAGCTAATGAGCTGTTAGCATACATTAAATTCAGCTGACTTAATTTAAAGGAAAAGGAAACTTATCCAACCGCTAATTCTAGCTTATTGCACGAGTGATAGCACAAACAGCGTACTAGCTAATTTGCTAATTAGTAGTTATCATAAAAAATCAGCCCGATAGAGAAAGAAGAATGAAGCAAAAACTTATGACTAAATGTTACATGGCTAATATGCTAATGAGTGGTTAGCATTTCAGATCAGCTAAAACCTGACACAAAAATGTGAAGTAGCAGGCTAGCATGTTTGTTGATATAAAAAAAAAAAAATACACATAAAACTACTAGCTCTGTCACAACTAGCTATTTGATGTTACTAGCTGATCACCGTTAGCATGTTATATTAATATTTCATACATTACATACATTTTTTTCCCCACATTGCTAAAATGTATGTAGCATATGCTATTTATGCAAATATTCTAGGAATTATGGGTAATAATAACGTCGTCCGTGTATTTTAATAGCTAACATCCGATCAGAAGCGCTAACCAGAGGCGACATTTATCAAAGACAAATCCTTTCACCTTGCAATCTCTCACAGAAGAGCACACACACACACACACACACACACACGCACACACACACACACACTGAGGCAGAAGAGAGGCTGCCGGCTGATCGATCGTTTTTATTGATCCAGCCCTCGCTGGTGATGTAATGCCTCGCCGCCATTTTTTTTTCCCTTCAGGAGTCGTGGCCAAAAGCAGCCACTTAGCTTATGGCTTGGACTTCTCTGGACTCAAACCGACAGTTAAATCCGATCTCAGCAATGTGAAGCTTTATGACTTCATACACGGATCTCTAACCATTTTATAAATTCTCTTTTACTGTTGCCGAGACGACGTGTCCCTGAGCCGTAATTCATCAAAATAACGAGGTCATTAAGAACCATCATTGTGTCGTGGCCCAAAACTGCTGTGTGTGTAATTTATGGACTGTGAGGTGTGTTGTGTTGTATATTCTACACTGTTACATTTTTTTGTGTAAAACAAACATTCCGTTCTATGACTAACGATTATCTTGTTATCTCACTTTAACGAGTTGATTATCTTGTTCTGATTGACATCATGGTCATTGCCATAACTTAATTATCTTGTTCCCCATGAGTTACTAAATCACGGCCACAAAACAATTCTCATTCTTTCACGTTACCAAGTTGTAATTAAGTTTTGAATTATCTTGACTTAAATATCTCATTCTGTTACTCCATTGTAGCCTTAATTATCTCATATGTTCATATTATGAACTCGTGGCTGTGACTTGATTATCTCATTCCCCGTTAATTACTTAATCGTACCCACAAAATAATTATCTTGTTCCTTTATATTAGTAAGTCGTAGCCACGACTTAATTATCTCGTTCCATCATGTAACGACGTCACAGACGTGGCTCAATTATCTTGTTCATTTTTGTACCATATTATTAAGTCATAGATGTGATTTAATTATCTCATTTCTTTATTTTACTAAGTCGTGACAGTGACTTAACTATCTCATTCTGTCACATTATTACGTTGTAGCCATGACTTCATTATCTCATATATTCACATTGCTTAGTCGTAGCCATGACATAATAATCTCGTTCCTTTATGTTATGAAGTCATAGTCATGATTTACTTATTTAATATATTATTAATTACTTAATTATTATTTTTTTCTACACATTACTATCTTGTAGCCATGGCATAATTATCTTGTTTCTTTTCGGTACTAAGTCATAGCCATGGCACAATTATCTCATATATTCACATTATGAATTCATGGCTGTGACTTAATTATCTAATTTCTTCACATTACTTGTTATTTTGCATTACGCAGTTGTGGTCATGATATAATTATCTCATTCTGTCATATTACTATTTTATCTCATTATTTTATGTTGTGGAGTCATAGTCATGATTAAATGATCTAATTTCTTCACATTACTTGTTATTTTGCATTACGCAGTTGTAGTCATGATATAATTATCTCATTCTGTCATATTACTATTTTATCTCATTATTTTATGTTTGTGGAGTCATAGTCATGATTAAATGATCTAATTTCTACACATTACTACTTTGTAGCCATGAGATCATTATCTCGTTCTGTCACATTAATCTGTTGTAGACATGACTTAATTATCTCATATATTCACATTATGAAGTCATGGCAGTCACTTAACTATCTCATTCCTTCACATTCATAGCCATGAGATAATTATCTCATTACTTTACATTAATAAGTTGTAGCCATTCCATAAGTATCTCATTCCTTTACATTACTTAGTCATAGCCATGCCATAATTATCGCATTCTGTCACATTACATAGTTATAGCCATGACATAACTATCTCATTTCTTGACATAATTATCTTATCCTTTACGTTACTAGGTCGTAGTCATGATTTATCTAATTTCTACACATTACTACCTTGTAGCCATGACATAATTATCTCATTTCTTTACGCTACACTGCTACATTGCAGCCATGATATAATTATCTCATCTTTTACATCACTAAGTTGTAGCAATGAGATAATTATCTTGTTTTGTCACATTACTCAGTCGTAGCTATGACATAACTATCTCATTCCTTTACGTTACTAAGTCATATTCATGATTTAATCATTTTATTTCTACACATTACTCCCTTGTACCCATGACATAATTATCTCATATATTCACATTATGAAGTCTTGGCAGTGACTTAATTATCTCATTCTTGCACATTACAAACTCGCACTCCTAGCCACAAGATAATTCTCTCGTTCTGTCATGTGACTAAGTCATAGCCATGAGATAATTATCTCATTCCTTCACATTGCTAAGCCATAGCCATGAGATAATTATCTCATGACTATTCATTAAGAGTAGGAGAGTACACAAGGAACATTAACGAAGGTCCCTTGGTATTCCTGCTGTTCCATCCTCTGTCCTGTCTTTTCTCAGGACGCCTGCAGTGGATTGTGGGTAATAGGGACAAGCAGACATCAGAAGAATTCCAGTACACATACAGTTGAGTCCAAAAGAAGTAGCAGGTCAGTGTGTAAAAACTCACTCACTTGCTACATGACAAGGCCAGACCCACACTCACCAATCACAGACATGTTGAATTTTTCTTGCCTCCGGCGTTTCTGCTATAAATAGACGAGCTCGACTTTATTAACCTGGACGTCTTCAACCTGTAGAATATATGTGTAAAGGTTACAGTATTATCTATAAGAAGCATACAACATGCTCAATGTTTACATAGAATTTTAAATGATAGAGAAAATA
>NC_080716.1:1021611-1029111 GCF_019097595.1 Hemibagrus wyckioides
CTGTCAGGGTCACGACCATAACGATGTTCTGGAAGCTTCTCGTGCTTCAGTGCTGAAAGAGAACGAGGTGTGGACGGACGGAGCAGCGGAGCAGCTAAGCTCTTAATGTAACGAAAGAGAAGAAAAGCGAGAGATCAAGCGAGGACGAAAGAAAGGCTAAGAAAAACACGACTACTGGATGCACTGCATTTTCTGGATTTTCTTTTCTTTTTAAAAAACACAGGAGCACCGATGAAGCGTGGCACTAAAATAACAGCTGGAGTGAAAACTGCTTTGTTTGAGTAGCACAGTAGAGTTCAGGGTAGGAACAAAAGTGTGTTTCGGGGACCTGGAGCTAAGAAGCTCAAAGTCAGGCACATAGTTAGACCCTTTAATGTACTGGGTTTGAGCTTGGGACTGGTCCAGAGGACGGTCCAATCACAGCCCAAACATGCTGGTCCAATGATAATTAAATTCTGGTTCAATCATAATCCAATCATGGTGCAATCAAGGCCCAATCATAGACCAAATGTGCCACTAACAAGATCCAATCATTGTCCAGTTCAAACCTGATGATGGTCCAATCATAGTACAATCATGGTCCACTCATGATTATATTCTGGATCAACAGTCCAATCATGGTTAATCATGATTCAGTCCTGGCTTGAATGTGGTCCAATCATGGGCTGGTTGTGGCCTGATGGTGGTCCAATCACAATCCAATCTACACAAAATCATGTTAGAATCATAGTACAATCGTGGTCCATTCATGGACCAATTATATTCCAAACGTGTCCCTAACAAGGTCCAATCATTGTCCGGTTCACCCCCGATGAGGATCCAATCATGCTTCAATCATAGTCCAATCTTAACCCAATCATTGTCCAATCATACTACAATCATGGTCCATTCATGATTATATTGTAGGTCAACAGTGCAATTATGTGGCTCTAACATAGTCCAATCATGGACTGGTTGTGGTCTGATGATGGTCCAATCATAGTCCAATCAACATAAAATCATGTTAGAATCATACTACAATCATGGGTCATTTATGATTGTATTCTGGATCAACAGTCCAATCATGGTTTAATCATGGTCCAGTCATGGCTCAAATGTGGTCCAATCGTGGGTTGGTTGTGGTCTGATGATAGTCCGGTCATAGTCCAGTCTACACAAAGTCATGTTAGAATCATAGTACAATCATGGGCCAGTCATGCCTCAAATGTGGCCCTAACGTGGTCCAATCATGGGCTGGTTGTGGCCTGTTGATGGTCAAATCGTGGTCCAAACTACACCCAGTCATGTTAGAATCATACTAGAATCACAGTCCATTCATGATTAAATTCTGTATCAACAGTCTAATCATGGTTTAATCATGGTCCAGTCATGGCTCGAATGTGGTCCAATCATGGGCTGGTTGTGGCCTGATGATGGTTCATTTATAGTCCAATCTACATAAAATCAAGTTAGAATCATAGTACAATCATAGTCCATTCACGGACCAATTATATTCCAAATGTGCCCCTAACAAGGTCCAATCATTGTCCGGTTTGGACCCAATGATGATTCCAATCATGCTTCAATTGTAGTCCAATCTCAAGCATTTATGTGTCTAATTCGGTATAGGAGTGGTCCAACCATGGTCCAATCTTTTCCCAATCACCATCCAATCTTGGCTTAAGCGTGGTCTAGACGACAGTCTGATCCTGGCCTTTTCATGATCCAATCCTGTATTGGCTTAAATGCATGGTCCATTCATGGTCCAATCTTGTTCCAATGATGATCCAATCATGGTTTGACTGTGGGCCAATCTTTGTCCAATCTTGTCTAAGTTATAGTCCTAGCATTTTCCAAACAGTCACGGCCCAATTGTGGACTCCTGGATTAATCGTGACCTGATCATCAATTCCTGCTGGAATTACAGACTGACTTGTGGCTTTATGAGTTCCTGAGAAGTTCAGGGCAGATGAGCTGGTCTTCAGGGTTTAATGAGATGGACTGAGCTTCAGGTCTGATGATCCAACAAAACCAAAACAGCATGAACTTCTGTTTTTTACATAAATAAAACATATCAAACATTTTAAAGTGCTATATAGTGGAGATTTGTTTTTGTGATTTGTTGCAACGAAAATTATTTTATTTTCCAGTGTCTTTTTTATCATTTGCTTTTTTTTTTCTTTTAACAAATTTGATTTAAAAAAAAAAAGTGCTATACAAATAAAACAAATCAATTCCTCAATCAATCAGTTTTGTGGATTTTTTTTCCCCCTGATTTCTTGCGGCAAAAAAATACTTGATTATGCTGCATTCTTTAAAATTTTTGATTTTTTGTTTGTTTGTTTTTTTGCAGAAAATTCTTTAAATTGCAATTGCAAACTGCAAGTTAGAGATTCTTCTTCTTCTTCTTCTTCCTCCAACCACACACCTTTCTATGATAGATCTACTTATCTTCCAGGAAAATCTGTGTCCATTTTGTAAAAAAATCCCTCCGAATTGTATGGAATTTGTTTGGTTTTGCGTTCGTGTCTGAAAAAAATAGCAAAAAATAAATAAATAAAATCCTAGCAGGATTTTGAATCAGATTTTAACGCCTCAGGATGCTTTTTAATCTCCTTAAAGTTTCAACTTGGAGGAGAAACCGTTCTGGCCATTGTTTTGTTCTACATTATGTTTATTTATTTATTTATTTATTTAAATCGAAAGCAATTAATGAAACTTCAACAATCTTTTTGTCAAACATGATTAGACACATTTATTATTATTATTATTATTATTATTATTATTATTATTATTATTATTATTATTACTATTATTATTATTATCATTATTATCATTATTATTATTATTATTATTATTATCATTATTATCATTATTATTATTATTATTATTATTATTATTATTATTATTATTTTTAAAAAATTGTGTAGCTAGGTCTCAATCCGTAGCTACGTTTTTCCTCTTAATCAGTGTTAACGCAGTGGTGCGGTCAGTCAGGTCATTTAGGTAAGACGCTTTTATCCGTCTGTTTCTGGCTAGCCGGGGGAAAAGCGAGTGCAGGTCTGAAGCAGAAGCAATTACGTCTGCTGGCATCATCCGTTTTCTTTTCTTTACATCCATTAATGTGAAAATGGCACCAAAACCTGCAAAACATCCATTTTCCGTCCATCCTCGCTGACCTCTCTCTCTCTCTCTCTCTCTCTCTCTCTCTGAAGAGACTCAGCAAAAAAGAGAGAGAGAGAGAAGGAGATGGAGAGACGCAGCGGCGGTGATGTCATTCTTTTCGGGTTCTCTGAAAACACCGGATTTAATTATCGGGAGCCAAAAAAAAAATGAGACAGATTAGACTTTTTTTAATGCAGTGCAAAACTTATGGATGAGGCAGAAATGCCGAGTCACGGAGGTTTTCGGACCCAAGTGATATTGCGAGCGTCTGCACTGATGTCATCCCCTTTCGTTGTTTTGGAAATTGCGATGGACGCGAATGCTAATTGCGAAAGGATCTATTAGGGCGTGTTAGCGTTACACTGTTACATTTATCCTTTGGGCCTTTCGTTGTTGTTTTTTTTTTCCCCTGAGCGCATCCACTTTCTCACAAAGTCTCTGCTGTCTGCACCAATTACATTATAGAAATTGATGTGTGGGAACGAGGGCCAAACGTTTTAATTAATTTGGCTGCGGGAAAGTGCGTCTCACTCTCTCACTCTCTCTCTCTCTCTCTCTCTATTTACCTTTGATCCCGTTTCCCGGCACTGAAAGAAGGACTGTGCTAAATCAAGAGTAGTTAGCTTGAGCGCTAGCAGCCATATTACATCCACACACACACACGATTGGTGGGTTTGATAAGCCGTCGGACAGGTTGACGTGTGTGTGTGTGTGTGTTGTCATGACGCTCAGCAGGTCTCGGCTCATCTCTGGTTGGAAAAGGACAAAACTATTCATGTCCTCCGGATATGCGATGCAAGCTAATCAGACCGTATTTACAGACATAACACTGGTTTACAGGGCCACTTTAATAGGAACACGTGCAATTATCCAATCAGCCAATCAGGTGATGGCAGTAAGCACTCTGTACCAACGTGCTGAGCAGAAAAGTATCTGGACAGTGGAATAAGTGAGTGTTTATTTATTTATTTTTAATAAATAAGTAATAATAGTAAAACGTGATGGAGGGGAAAAAGCTTCGCGTTAACTTTAGCAGCTGACGCAATTTTTGAACCGCCATTTTTGAAGCGAACTGTGTACGCATACGTTTATGTCTCTACACGTGTGTGTGTGTGTGTGTGTTTGTGTGTGTGTGTGTGTATGTTGCGGCCTGCTCAATTCAAAGAATGTCTCCTTCCACTCCCTGAAGCATTTTGGCTCGATCCTTCGTCCAGGAAAGCATGCTGTGGAGAAGCTAATGCTAGCACATTGCTAGCACAGTGTTAGATGTGTGTGTGTGAGAGTACCAAAGACAGTACCAAGGAGGAGCATAAAAATATTATATATATGTATATATATGTATATATATATATATATATATATATATATATATATATATGTATATATATACATATATATATATATATACTACTCACAAAAAGTTAAGGATATTCTGCTTTCGGCTGAAATTTCAGGATGCACCTAAAATGCACTATAACCTTTACAGGTGAACTTAATTTGACCTTCTCTACAGTTTTGAATGCACATGTCCAACTGTTCAGTGTTTCAGTACTTTTTGCATAACTTGCTGTTCTCTAACAAGGTGCTTAACGGCAAAATTCACAACTGGTGTTTGATCCATGAATCGACCAATAAATTTTCTGGTTCAATTAGAATTGGTTTTTAAACAGTCCTCTTCATCATGCTGTTCACATTTTGACATCATGAGACCAAGACCACACCTAACAATTGATCAACAGTACCTCGCCATTGTGAGGCTTCAAACAGGATGTTCTCAGAGGGAAGTGGCCACTGAGCTTAGAGTGTCACAGAGTGTCATCAGCAGGTTGCAACAGAGATACAGAGAGACTGGAAGAGTCACAGAAAGTGGATGTCCTTTGGCCACATCCCACGTTGATGACCGCTTCATTGTGAACAGTGTCCTGCGGAACTGGATGATGAATGCCACTCAACTCCAGGCACATTTAAGGGAGGTGAGAGGCACCCAAGTGTCACGTCAGACCATTCGAAACCATTTACCTGACCACACCACCAGGCCAGGGTACCTGACCTGAAGGGTACCTGACCACACCACCAGGCCAGGGAACATTTACGTTGGACGAGGGACCAGTGGGCCTCAGTGCTGTTCTCTGATGAAAGTCGATTCACGCTGAGCAGAAATGATGGCCACCAACGATGTTGGAGACGTCAAGGAGAGCGCTATGCATCAGCCACTGTTGTGGTGGTGTTACAGGTGTGTCTACTCAATACAGAACTGCCCTACATCTTGTGAATGGTACAGTGACAAGCCAATACTACCTGAATAACATCATTAATCCACTCATTGTGCCCCTGCATGAACAACACAGGCCTAATTTCATCTTCATGGACAACAATGCTCCAGCTCATCGAGGTCACATCATTAGGGAACGGCTGCTGGAGGCTGGGGTACCTCAAATGGAGTGGCCTGCACTTTCTCCAGACCTGAATCCCATAGAAAACCTATGGGATCAGCTGAGTCGCCATGTAGAGGCTCGTAACCCTGCACCCCAGAACCTCAATGACCTGAGGGCCGCCCTTCAAGAAGAGTGGAATGCCATGTCTCAGCAGACAATAAGTCGACTCGTGAACAGCATGAGATGTCGCTGTCAAGCTGTAATTGATGGTCAAGGGCACATGACAAATTATTGAGACATTGACATTTTTTGTTGTAGTATATCCACCACTGTTGTTGGCTTTTGTTTCAATAAATTGTTTGAGATGAGGAAATCACCATTGCATGCTTCTACTTAAATGCCCTACTTTCATGATATAATATCATTGTAGCGTGTAACTTTTTCATTTTCCATAAATTTCACCCAAAAGCCAAATATCCTTAACTTTTTGTGAGTAGTGTATGTGTATGTAATAAAATTTTGCTTTTAATAGGAAAATGTTAAATAAATCTAAATAAGGTTTAAATTTTAAATAAGATTTTTGGAGGGAGAATTGCTAACAAAAGTATTCCTTCTAAGGAAATGATGGATAAATGTTACTGTTATAAAAATACAGAAAACAGAGAAGGATACTGAAAAACAATTTTGTCTTTATAAAATAAAACATAGACTGGGTTTTTATTTTTATTATTCAAAATGACAGAAAAGCATATAAAAACGTCAGTTTAAGAAAATGAAGGCTAATAAAAGGTGAAAAAGAACTTTTCCTTGTTGATGGGACACAGATTCGGGAACGCTGATGATCATTTTACAAATGAAGAGCTAAGCGGTGTGCTAATGCGTAAACGAGGGGTTAGAGGTATCCGAAAGCCTAAATAACAGTCCGGCGTGTCAGGGTGTGTGAGAAACCATGAAAGTGAGGTGTAATTAAAGTGTGTGTAATTAATATGAGAGAGCCAGGCGAGGGGGGTGGGGGGGGTTTGAGAAGGTGTGTAATTTTACTGCCAAAGATGGAAAAGTCAGGGAGATTAGAACGTCCATAAAGAGCTGTAATCATGAAGAGCGTCTCAGGTGATACCACAGACCTGACCGAATGTCTAGCGAGTTTAATCGTAACCCTCGAAACATGAAGTCATCCAGCGTTCAGTCCAGAGGCCATATTCTTCAGCTCTGTTCTCCAACATCATGATCCAGGGTTGCCAGGTTTTTGCATTTTTGCACCATAGCTTAGGTTCTGTACATCACGGTGTATTAGAACAAAATGAAGCTTTGCTTACCCCTGAGTATTTTTTTTAACTCTGCCAACCCTGACATTAAATGTCCTGTCATCTTCCCCTCCCCCGAGCATGGGGCAACATGCTTCCTGCCCCAACAGGCATCTATTACAGTGTGAAAAAGTGCTTCACTTTCTCCACACATGCTTTATATTCCCAGCATACAGTACTCCTAGTGTTTTATATTCCCAGGACACAGTACTCCTAGTGTTTTATATTCCCAGGACACAGTATTCCCAGTGTTTTATATTCCCAGGACACAGTACTCCTAGTGTTTTATATTCCCAGGACACAGTACTCCTAGTGTTTTATATTCCCAGGACACAGTACTCCTAGTGTTTTATATTCCCAGGACACAGTATTCCCAGTGTTTTATATTCCCAGGACACAGTACTCCTAGTGTTTTATATTCCCAGGACACAGTACTCCTAGTGTTTTATATTCCCAGGACACAGTACTCCTAGTGTTTTATATTCCCAGGACACAGTACTCCTAGTGTTTTATATTCCCAGGACACAGTATTCCCAGTGTTTTATATTCCCAGGACACTGTATTCCCAATGTTTTATATTCCCAGGACACAGTATTCCCAATGTTTTATATTCCCAGGACACATTCCCAGTGTTTTATATTCCCAGGACACTGTGCTTTATATTCCCCGAACACACT